>NW_011494640.1:12202124-12207518 GCF_000754665.1 Bison bison bison | reverse complement strand
TTGGTCATAACTTTCCTTCCAAGGAGTAAGCATCTTTTAATGTCATGGCTGCAATCACCATCCTCAGTGAATTTGGAGCCCAGAAAAATAAAGTCAGCCACTGTTTCCCCATCTATTTGCCATGAACTGATGGGACTGAATGCCATGATCTTAGTTTTCTGAATATTGAGCTTTAAGCCAACTTTTTCATTCTCCTCTTTCACTTTCATCAAGGGGCTCTTTAGTTCTTCTTCACTTTCTGGCATAAGGGTGGTGTCATCTGCATATCTGAGGTGATTGATATTTCTCCCGGCAATCTTGATTCCAGCTTGTGCTTCCTCCAGCCCAGCGTTTCTCATGATGTACTCTCCATATAAGTTAAATAAGCAGGGTGACATACAGCCTTTTCCTGTTTGGAACCGGTGGTTTGTTTGTTCCATGTCCAGTTCTAACTGTTGCTTCCTGACCTGCATCCAGATTTCTCAGGAGGCAGATCAGGTGGTCTGGTATTCCCATCTCTTTCAGAATTTTCCACAGTTTATTGTGATCTACACAGTCAAAGGCTTTGGTATAGTCAATAAAGAAGAAATAGATGTTTTTCTGGAACTCTCTTGCTTTTACGATGACCCATCAGATGTTGGAAGTTCGATTCTAAATACTATTAATAGCTTCATATGTGCAGATGACACCATCCTTATGGCAGAAAGTGAAGAGGAACTAAAAAGCCTCTTGATAAAACTGAAAGAAGAGTGAAAAAGTTGGCTTAAAGCTCAACATTCAGAAAACTAAGATCATGGCATCTGCTCCCATCACTTAATGGCAAATAGATGGGAAACAATGGAAACGGTGACAGACTTTATTTTCTTGGGTTCCAAAATCACTGCAGATGGTGACTGAAGCCATGAAATTAAAAGAAGCTTGCTCCTTGGAAGAAAAGCTATGACCAACCTAGATGGCATATCAAAAAGCAGAGCCATTACTTTGCCAACGAAGGCCTGTCTAGTCAATGCTATGGTTTTTCCAATAGTCATGTCCACACATGTGGACCATAGAGAAAGCTGAGTGTTGAAGAAATGATGCTTTTGAACTGTAGTGTTGGAGAAGACTTTTGAGAATCCCTTGGACTACAAGGAGATCAAACCCGTCAGACCTAAAGGAAATCAATCCTGAATATTCATCAGAAGGACTGATGCTGAAGCTGAAACTCTAATACTTTGGCCACCTGATAGAAGAACTGAGACATTAAAAAGGACCCTGATGCTGGGAAAGATTGAAGGCAGGAGAAGAAGGGGATGACAGAGGATGAGATGGTTGGATGACAACACCAACTCAATGGACATGAGTTTGAGCAAGCTCTGGGAGTTGGTGATGGACAGGGAAGCCTGGCATGCTGCCGTCCATGGGGTTCCAAAGAATCAGACATGACTGAGTGACTGAAATGAACTGAATATTTCTGAGAAATTGTGGAAAAGGGTTGACATTCTTCCAGAAGACAACAAAGGGAAAATCGTGAGCCTGTGTTTAAGAATTATTTTAAAACATTGATATTGAATGATATAGTATCAACTCCTGAAAGTTATTCAAAGAATATATCAAATAATAAATAAGCCATCATCGACAGAGACATAGATGATTGGAAATAAAAGAAACATAAATTTGTCATTAATAAATCTTTCCAAGGTTATTTATGCAGCACTTAGGGCTGCCCAGGTGGCCCTAGTAGTAAAGAATCCACCTGCCGACACAGGAGATGCAAGACATGCTAATTTGATCCCTGGATTGAGAAGATCCCCTGGAGAAGAAAATGGCAACCCACTACACTATTCTTGCCTGGAAAATTCCATTGACAGTGGAACCTGGTGGGCTACAGTCCATGGGGTTGCAAAGAGTTGAACACAAGTGAGCACACACAGAGTGGCAGCAATGGGTCACACAGGCAAGAGTAAATCATAGAATGCAATTTGCCTCAATTTCCCCATGGCTGGAACTCATAGCTAGTTACGAGATTCTGAAATATTGACTGTACTTGTAAAGTAGCAGCATGGCAGATTTTCATGATGAATGCTTACTTGTTGGTTATGTGCAGTATTTTTTCCTCTATATTTGGGACATGAACTCCTAAAGTTTGATGCAGTCAGAGCAGCTATATCAGAATGTCTGTGGTGGTGGAGTCAGATATCTCTATTCCATAAGCTTCCCACATGGTTCTAGTGCCCAGTGAGCACTGAGATGGAAAATACTGATGTTGTACACCCCACAAAGAGGACAGGAGTAGAGACTTTGTCAATCAGCTGAGTGTTTCCTCATTGTCCCACTCATCTTCCTGCCTTTCCACCTTTCTATCATGGTATTCTTCTGCCTAGGTCACCTATCTCTTTTTAAGGTGTCCGTGTCTCATTTATCTTCCAAGCCGTAGCTCTGTTTCCATCCCTCTTCCAAAGCTTACTGCCCCCGTCCTCATTAGTAGCCTTCTTCCACCTCTGGACATCTACAGCTTCACTATTCAAAATGTGGTCCATGAATGAGTAACATGGAGCATCACATGAGAGCTTGTCGAGCTCCAGCCCAGACCCACTGAAAGTACAACTGCACTTTAACAAGACCCTTTGGGGACCACTGTGCACATTGAGATCTGAGAAGTTTTGCTGCACAATAGTTATAGTGCTTTGCACTTTGTTCTGGGTTCTCTCATATGGGTCATACACTGATTGGTCTGTTAGTCTCACCAAATAGAGCATAGGTTCCTTGAAGGAAAGGACCACCTCTTCATAGTTTGTTGCACATTTTACATTTTGTACATGAGCATGCAATGACTAATACTAATAACACTTATTGAATGCAGATTATGTGCCAATTGCTTTATAGAAATTATTTCTGTAATCCCCCCATCCATCCTGAGATGTAGGGTTGCATACTCATTCTAGATGAGAAAACTGAGGTTCAAAGTATTTGAGTCACACAGGTCACACAGATGGCAAGTGGCAGAGTTGTAGTCTAAAGCCGTAACTCTTAATCACCATGTGAACTACAATATGCACTCAATAAACTGTTGTTTAATAGTTCAAAACTTAGCAAAAGATGACATTAATTTTAGAGCCTGTAGCTTTTACTTACAAAGTGGAGCTAATACACAGAGGTTCAGGGCCCCATTTAAAATATTTGTCAGGTTTATGAAAATTGTTATGGCAATAGCTTGTCTCTCATGTTTTCTTAGCCTTCATAGTAGCATATTGGCTCAGCTGGTAAAGAATCTGCCTGCCAGTGCAGGAGATGCAGGAGATGTGGGTTTGAACCCTGGGCCAGGAAGATCCCCTGGAGAAGGAAATGGCAACTTGCTCCAGTAGTCTTTCCTGGAAAATTCCATGGACAGATGAGTCTGGGAAGCTACAGTCCATGGGGTCACAAAGAGTTGGACATGACTGAGCACACACACATATGCAGTCTCTCACACACACACAATAGCATATTATCATAATCTTCATATGGTTTCTTTTCAGTTTAAACAGTTCCTAGAATTCATCTCCTTTGTGTTGTTTAGAGTGATGGGATCTGACTATACCTGACTTCTATTATTGTTCATCTTTTAGTTGATTTTGGCTAAGAAAGAGCTACTCTGATTTTAGTACAGGAGCTGGGAGTAAAGTTGGGGTTCATCTCTATTCTTCTTTCTGTCATCTTTTTACTGGGGCCACAGCAGCAGTGGTAAGAGCATGGACTTTGGTAGCAGACAGGCTTGGGTTTGAATCCTCACTCTGCACTAGGGTAAGTTATTGCATTTATGTACCTCAGTTCCTCTGTTTACAAAATGTCATAAATAATACCTACTTTATAGGGTTGTGAAAATAATAATAATAAAAAAACTATTCAAGTTTCCAAGGACACAGAAACCATTTAATAACAATGAGCTCTCATCATGAGTACAAGCCTACTGCCTTGTTTTTATTTTTTGTTAAAAGAATTTTTTTTAACCTTCTTGTAAGTGAACTCCTGGTAAAAGGCAGGTCACCAAGCTGTCAGTCACCTGGAAGGCACTCCTTAATTCCTCATATATTGTATAGGGTAATGTGCTTAGTAGATAGATTAGGAATCTTGATTGGATATATTATGGCCAAGACTGGAGGTAATAATAGTTAGTAAAGACATATATCCCACTTTATTATCTCTGTAGTCATAAGTTAGTGTCAAGAAAAGTTTGACAAATGGCGGAGGCAGGGCTCCATGGGAAGTTCCAGGCAGCCAGGGGTCAATTTTTCTGGTTTCCTCTTAGATGACCAGCCCCTACACAGTACAGCATCATTGGGGGATGGATAGATATCTGTTGATTGACTGTTTTTTCAGCCAATGAGCTGGACATGACTGCCAGCCTAAAATGAAGTGAACAAGCACTGTGGCATCAGCATCAACTGAAAACCAGATTTAGAAGTTGATACTCTTCAAATTCCACCATTTTCCTAGGAGTGATTGGATTTGGAGTCCATCTCTGAGTTTTAGTAGCTAGGGCACTTGACATCTACAGTGTCTAGCTGGATCCCTCATCTGTTCTGAAAAGCTAATAATGCTTAGCATACCTGAAAAGGATATTGTGTAGGATTGCTAATTAATGTCAGTAATGAGCTGTAGAGCTACCAAGGAGTGTGAAATTAATATTAATTGTTAAGAATAGTTTCATTCAGATGGATTCTGACTCTCAGTGCTTAGGCATCTAATGTCCTCAGAACTTCAATTCTAGAATTTTTCTAGGTTAATCAAGTTAGGGCTTTAAGGAAATTCAACATATCTCTGAGATTTCCCCATCACATATTGTATATTGTTTGGTAGCCTAAAAACCTGTCTTTGCATTCAGTTCTTCCACCATGCCATCATGGGCAACATTCAGCCTCATGGAGCTTCAGTTTCCTTATCTGTAAAATAAGAGAAATGGACAAGATCTTTTAGTCATTTGTAGTTTTGAAGTCCAAGACCAAGTCAGCTTAGCTTTCCTCTGGGTTTCTCTAGTTCAGGAAAGTTTAAAATTCTTATCCAGAGGAAAGAAGAAACTACCATGCAGTGTTTTCAGAATTTAATATTGTGCCCTGTAGCTATTAAGTAGCCAATATATAAAAGTATGCATGGGTTTTTTAGGCCTGGTAATTACTACCACCTGAGTTTCATTTTCTATGCAATTCTAATATTCCTTAGCTGTTTTGGTTAATGACATAGTAATATGGCTCATTGGTGTTCCCAATGAACAACAACAAACAAAATCATTTTTCACACACTGAGAGGGTGTGGAAAGAGTAACAAGAAAATATAAGATGCCTATACTGCAAGGAGATCCAACCTGTCCATTCTAAAGGAGATCAGTCCTGGGTGTTCATTGGAAGGACTGATGCTAAAGCTGAAACTCCTATACTTTGGCCACCTCATGCAAAGAGT
>NW_011494640.1:12196811-12201897 GCF_000754665.1 Bison bison bison | reverse complement strand
TACAGTCCCTGGGTTTGCAAAGAGCTGGACAGGACTAAGCAACTTACTTTCACTTTCACTTTTTTCACTGTTTGTGGGTTTCCCAGGTGGTGCTAGTGGTAAAGAACCTGCCTGACAATGCAGGAGACTTAAGAGATGTAGATTCGATCCCTGGATTGGGAAGATCCCCTGAAGGAAGGCATGGCAACTCACTCCAGTATTCTTACCTAGAGAATTTCATGGACAGAGTCACAAAGAGTAGAACATGACTCAGGTTGACTTAGCCCGGATGCAGTGTTCATAATTAATACATTTCAGAGAGGAAATTCTCAAATATTATTGCTCATCTAAATGCCAGTCCATTTTGTGCCAGATTGAGTGGAAAAAAAGTGGGTTTTGTTTCATTTAAGTTCAGTTCAGTTGCTCAGTTGTGTTTGACTCTTCGTGACCCCCATGGACTGCAGCACGCCAGGCTCCCCTGTCCATCACTAACTCCCGGAGCTTGCTCAAACTCATATCCATTGAGTCAGTGATGCCATCCAACCATCTCATCCTCTGTCGTCCCCTTCTCCTCCTACCTTCAATCTTTCCCAGCATCAGGATCTTTTCCAATGAGTCAGTTCTTCATATCAGGTGGCCAAAGTATTGGAGCTTCAGCTTCAACATAGTCCTTCCAATACATATTCAGGACAGATTTCCTTTGTTTAGTTTACTATGTGCTTACACCTTTGGGGAAGAAGTAGGCACACACTAAGAATTATGGATAGGTAAATATTTTCCATTTGTTTCTAAGAACTCCAAGTGGTACGACACTTCAGGTCTCAAGGAAAATTTTCCACTTGAAAAATATATCTTTTGCCTCCAAATTCCATTTATTAATTTAGTTGAGATAAATAATTGTGATAAAAATGTTAGTACTTTCTTCCTAAAACTGATCCCATTTAACAGAAAAGCAGGCTGGATTTTAGTAATGCAAAACATAATCTTAAATTCTGAAGAATGTTAGGAAGAAATGTGATAAGCCTTTTAATATTTAAGATTTATCCCTACCTACTTTTAAATGGATCCCAGATGACCAAGGTACTGAGAAAGTTGAGCTGCTGTTGAAATTCATTGTTATTGTTGTGCTGGAGGTGATTTGGTTAATGGAAGCTTAATGGGCTAAGACTGTCATTATTTGGTAAGGATTTTTAAGTTCTTTTATTGCTCCTTCATTTTTACATAGTTTTCATCAATACTGATGGTTTGGAAAATGAATTCAAGAGCTTTTGAGACCTGTCATTTTGAGAAAGAGGATTCCAAAGAGTTAGTGTTTAATTTGTATACGATGAAGTATGTGCTCGGAGAAGGCAATAGCACCCCACTCCAGTACTCTTGCCTGGAAAATCCCACGGACGGAGGAGCCTGGTGGGCTGCAGTCCATGGGGTCACTAAGATTCGGACATGACTGAGCGACTTCACTTTCACTTTTCACTTTCATGCATTGGAGGAGGAAATGGTAACCCACTCCAGTGTTCTTGCCTGGAGAATCCCAGGGCCAGGGGAGCCTGGTGGGCTGCCTGGTGGGCTGCCGTATACGGGGTCTCACAGAGTCAGACACGACTGAAGTGACTTAGCAGCAAGTATGTGCTTGGGTGAATATGGCCACATAGGATATTTAAATTAAAAACAGTCAGCAAATATTTCCTAGAATGTTGATTTTCCCCCCCAGGATCTTTTGTCCCTGTCTTGCCATTTAAGTGGTTAGGATAGTACAGAATGATAGAAAAAATTTCGTATTTCATTAATTTAAATATATCCTTTTTTTTTTTTTTCCACTTTTTAACATCTTTTGAATACAGGATGTATCTTATAGTGTCTTGCAATTTCTGTCAGTCAAAATATATAGTTTTCACTACTTGCATTTAAGTAAAGTTGGTTATAATGCTTAATAGGGTGAAAAAATGATGGTAGTCCCTGGAATCTGCCATCAACAAACCACACAGAAATCATTTGACAGAGGACCTGAGTTTTATTTGTCTGAAAACTTTCAGTTGACAACTTGGTAACATGAAGAAAGTGCCAATGACAAAGCTTTAAGAAAGGACACATCAGAGGATTAGCAGAAAATCCAGAGATAGTAGTGAACTCTATGTGTCATATCACCAAAACTTGATACTGAAAATTTATCCAAAAGATTGAAGTCTAAATGAGAAGGCCTTTTAGAAATATCTTAAGCAATTTATCCTGCTGACATTTTATTTCACAAGTATACCACATGTATTCCACATGTATACATACATGTGCATAGACTGACATACAATAAGCACTTATATCTGCAAGTACCAAGTAAATATCCTAAGTAATGAGAAAACACTGGTCAGAGTTTAATTAGATAGTTTTAGATAGTTTTTCTTTCTTTAAAGTTTGTGTGCTGGGCTTAGTCTCTCAGTCATGTCCAACTTTTTTCGACCCCATGGACTGCAGCCTGCCAGGCTCCTCTGTCCATGGGGATTCTCCAGGCAGGAATACTGGAGAGGGTTGTTATGCCCTCCTCCAGGGGATCTTCCCAACCCAGGAATGGAACCCAGGTCTCCCACACTGCAGGTGAATTCTTTACCATCTGAGCCACCAGAGAAACCCTCTTTAAAGTATGAAAAATAATAATATATGTTGTAATATTTTAAATAAAATATACTACTTTTGTATTGATTTAATCTCTGTAATCAAATGATTGGAGCCACCAATGATGAAAGATTAGTCCTGTATCCCTAAAGAGTCAAAAATACCTTGCTGTTTAGTCACTAAGTCATGTCTGACTCTTGCAACCCCATAGACTGTAGCCCTCCAGGCTCCTCTGTCCATGGAATATCCTAGCAAAAATGCTGGAGTGGATTACCTTTTCCTACTCCGGGGGATCTTGCCAACCAAGGGATCAAACTCGTGGCTCCTGCATTGCAGGTGGATTTTTTTTTTTTTTTTTTTTGCCACTTAGCTACATGGGAAGCCCCCCAAAATGCTTAGGGCATTCTAAATTCAGAACATCCTGAATTTTTGTTTCAAAGAGCCTGGTATGCTTTCAAAAGACCCCACTGTTTCCTCCTTTGATTATGAGCAAAAGTGAGAACTTGGACAACACAGAGGTTTCCAATTTGGAGAATGAGGAAGCCCATGCGCCTATATTTTATTGTAGTTCTTAAGGATCTTGGGAATCTGCTTTCCAGCCTCCCACTTGCAGTCAATAAACACAGAGCAGTAAACTTTTATAAATGTATTTTATGCTAACCCCTGCCCTGAACTTAGTACACACAAAGAAATGTCTGTAGAATTTCTTCTTGGCTTCCTCAGGAATTTGGGGTAAAATGTTATCAAGATTTGGAGAAGGAAATGGCAACCCACTCCAGTGTTCTTGCCTGGAGAATCCCAGGGACAGGGGAGCCTGGTGGGCTGCCGTCTATGGGGTCGTACAAAGTCGGACACGACTGAAGTGACTTAGCAGCAGCAGTTATCAAGATTAACCTTAATGTTAAATCTTATAATGATGAAATATTTACTCTTCTGATTTACCTTACCCTACTGATGTGATGGGCAGATAAAAAATATCTTGTTCCTCTAGGAAATATATATCCTGTAAATTAGAACAAGTCAAAGAGAGAAGCCATGTGGAACTCTAAGAAGGAATGGTCAGAGCTATGGCTTGTTTTAAATTGAAGATTTCAGCATTCCAGTTTAATATAAATTAAGTATATTAATTTACATATAAATATAAATTATAAAATTGTATTTATGAAAATTATATATATATATAATTAAATATATGTAATATAAGCATAAATTGTGACAGACACTAAGATCTGTGTTAGGATACTAGGAATAACTTTCCTAAAGTAAAATTTTAAGTAAAAGAAGCTATTTAAAATTCTTTCACAATCAATATTATCACAACAAAATAAGCCCCCTTAACAACACCAATGACTAAAGTATTTCCAAGTCTTGGCTAATGGCCACTTATTTCCAGTAGCATTCTGCATATTACAGTTCTAGGCTGTAAAAGGAATGGGACAGTCCCTAAAAGAGGTTATAATGGGATCTGGCCTCTTCTCAGGGCCACCTGCTGCATATTCAAGTCTAGCATTCAGCACATAAGGCTTTAAAATACATATTAGACTTCAGGGACTGGAGGCAGATGTGTGGCTAAGGATGAAAATGTATACTATGATTCCACAGTAAGAAAACACCATTGGGAAAACAAATCTTTCTCTCTCCCTACCTCCACTTTTTCATTCAAAAAATATTTATTTGAGCAGCTATAGTTTGCCAGAGAGATTCCTGGATATTGTGGATATGTCAGTGAATAAAATAAAAATTTTCTCTCATGGAGCTTATATGGTATTGGAGGGGGAGGTAATAAACAGTTATTATGGTATGTAATGATGTTTTTGAACTGTGGTGTTGGAGAAGACTCTTGAGAGTTCCTTGGACAGCAAGGAGATCCAACCAGTCCATCCTAAAGGAACTCAGTCCTGGGTGTTCATTGGAAGGACTGATGCTGAAGCTGAAACTCCAATACTTTGGCCCCATGATATGAAGAGTTGACTCATTTGAAAAGACCCTGATGCTGGGAAAGATTGAAGGTAGGAGGAGAAGGAGACAACAGAGGATGAGATGGTTGGATGGCATCACCGACTCAATGGACATGAATTTGGGTAAACTCCGGGAGTTGGTGACTGACAGGAAGCCCCGGGATCCATGGGATCCCAAAGAGGTGGACACGATTGAGCGACTGAACTGAACTGAACTGATACTGATTTGAGCAGACGTGCAAGCCTTGTGTCAGTGGACTGCTGGTTTAATCCCATGTGGCACACTATTTTGTTTGATACTGGGTACTATTCATGGGGCTTCCGTAGTAGCTTAGATGGTAGAGTCCGCCTGCAATGCAGGAGATCTGGGCTCAATCCCTGGGTTGGGAAAGATCCCCTGGAGAAAGGGAGTGGCTATCCACTTCAGTATTCATGCCTGGAGAATTCCATGGACAGAAGAGTCTGGCGGATACAATCCCTGGGTTTACAAAGAGCTGGACAGGACTAAGCAACTCACTTTTACTTTTTTCACTGTTCGTGGGTTT
>NW_011494640.1:12188879-12196711 GCF_000754665.1 Bison bison bison | reverse complement strand
AGTTGACTCATTTGAAAAGACCCTGATGCTGGGAAAGATTGAAGGTAGGAGGAGAAGGAGACAACAGAGGATGAGATGGTTGGATGGCATCACCGACTCAATGGACATGAATTTGGGTAAACTCCGGGAGTTGGTGACTGACAGGGAGGCCTGGTGTGCTGCAGTCCATGGGGTCACAAAGAGTCAGACATGACTGAGTGACTGAACTGAACTGAAGTTATATTGTGTATTAGAAGAGGTAAGTGGAATGGAAACAATAGATTGGGAAAAGGCTGCTGGGGGTGAGGAGGTTGAGCTGGTGGGAGACAGAGTTTGATGTAATTTTAAACAGGGTAGTCAGGTGAAATTTGAGCAAAGACTTGAAGGAATGAGGGATTTGGACAGATAAATATAGATGGAAGAGCATTCAATGCAGAAAGCAGAGCGGGAAGAATGGCCCTGAGGCTGAAGCATGCCTGAATGGACAGGAGGACTGTCAGGAGGCAACAGGTGCCTGCAGGACTCAGGGAGGAAGAGCAAGTGATGAGTTTTGAGACTGAAGAGGGCAGATCAGCCAGGACTACGTGTGGGTCAGTGATGCCTCCTCTGGCTGTGCCTCAGGCATTTGCCTTCTATCTGACACCAAATACCCCAGGGTCATCTTAAACTTTAAACCTGACATTTCTGGAATTGGAACGCTCTTCTCTAGATCACAGCATGGCTCTCTCTTCTCCTCGTGCAAGTCTCAACTTTAAAGCCACATCCTTCTCAGAGAGGCCCTTTCTCATCACTCTACTCTCATTTTGCAAAATTATCATTGTTCACAATAAGAAAATGCATGTACTGAGCAAAAATCTCAGTGACTTCCATTTAAAGAAATCCAACAAGGGACTCCAACAAGGGACTTAATCTTTTCCACTTCATGGAAGCTCTGATCTGCACAGATGCTCTTTTTCAGTGACAGAGGTTATTAGGGTGGGCTCTCATTACATACGGCTGGTGTCCTTTTTGGGAGAGGAAATTTGGACACACTTTCATGGAGGGAAGAACACGTGAAGACACAGGGAGAAGATGGCTGTCAACAAGCCAAGGGCAGAGGTCTCAAAGGAGATCAATCATGCTGATATGGTTAACCTGGACTTCTGGCTTCCAGAACTATAAGAAAATAAATTTCCACTAAGTTCCCTAGCTTTGTTATAACAGCCCTAGCAAACTAACACATGAACTCATGGAAAAACTTCTGTTTTCCAGTATTTTTCCATGCCAGCCTTGTGGTTAATATTTCTCCACTCATTTTCTGATAAGAGAATTGTTCCCTGTTTGTTTTGTCTTACAAGGAGACATTTAACCTCAGCAGAGTAGAACAGGGTCAAGACTGAGTGTTTTGTGGCTATTTCATTAGTTATGATGATGATACCGAAACAGCTTAATACTTTTAAAAATGGAATTGAAGCTTGTAGTAGGTTGAATGGTGGTCCCTGAAAAAGACAGGTTTAAATTCTAATTCATAGAGCATGAATGTAAGCTTATTTGGAGAAAGGATCATTGCAAATTTAATTAAGTTAAGGATTTTGAGATAAGATCATCCCAGGTTATCTGTGTGGGCCCTAAATCCAAAGACACGTGCTTTTATAAGAGACACTCAGAGAAAATGCTCAGAAGAGGAGGCAGTGTGACCACACAGTCAGTGATGTGAAGTGATGTGGCCACAAGCCAAGAACACCTGGGGCCATCAGAAGCTAGAAAAGGCAAGGTGTGGATTCTTCTTAATCCATGTAGAGAGTACAACCCTGGTGATACCTTGATCTTAGATTTCTGGGCTCCTAGATTGTAAGAGAATATATACCTGTTACTTTAAGTCATTTATTATGGCAGCCATAGGAAACTATGGTGAAAAAAACCCATCCCAAATAAAAGAAAAGGCAAGAAGGCAAAGTGGTTATCTGAGGAGGCTTTATGAACAGTGGAAGAATGAAGAGCAGTGAAAAGCAAGGGAGAGAGGCAAAGGTACATCCAATTAAATGCAGAGTTTCAAAGACAAGAAGATACAAGAAGGCCTTCTTCAATGAGCAGTGTTAATAATAGAAGAAAACAACAAAAAGAGAAAGACTAGAGATCTCTTCAGGAAGGTTGGAAATATCAAGGGAGCATTTTGCCCAAAGATGGGCACAATAAATGATAAAACTTGTGTAGACCTAGTAGACGCTAAAGAGATCAAGAAGGGATGGAAAGAATACACAGTAGAACTGTGTAAAAAAGATCTTAATGAACTAGATTACTATGATCATGTGGTTAATCACCCAGAGCCAGACATTCTGGGGTGCAGTCAAGTGGGCTTTAAAAAGCACTGCCATTAATAAAACAATGAAATTCCAGCAAAATTACTTAAATCCCCAAAGGAGGATGCCATCAAGGTTTTGCATTCATTATGTCAGCAAATCTGGAAGACCCAGCAGTGGCCTATAGGACTGGAAAAGGTCAATCTTCATTCCAATTCCCAAGAAGGGTAATACTAAAGAATGTGATAACCATCAGACCATTGCACTCATCTCCCATGCTAGTAAGGTCATGCTTAAAATCTGGTATGCTAGGCTTCAGTATTGTGTGAACTGAGAATTTCCAGGTGTCCAAGCTGGGTTTAGAAAAGAGGAACTAGAGATCAAATTGCCAACATTCACTGGATTATAGAAAAAGCAAGGGAATTTCAGAAAAACAACTATCTCTGTTTCATTGACTACACTAAAGCCTATGACTGTGTGGATCATGGCAAACTGTGGAAAGCTCTTAGAGAGATGGGCATACCAGACCATCTTAGCTGTTTCACTAGAAACCTGTACGTGGGTCAAGATGCAACAGTTAGAACTCTGCATGGAACACCTGATTGGTTCAAGATAGAGAAAAGAGTACAACAGGGCTGTCTGCTCTCACCCTGTTTGTTTAACCTATACACTGAGCACATGATGAGAAATGCCGGGCTGGATGATTTGCAAGTCAGAATCAAGATAGGCAGGAGAAACAACAACAACCTCAGATATGTGGATGATACCACTCTAATGGCAGAAATCAAAGAGGAACTAAAGAGCCTCTTGCTGAGGGTGAAGGAGAGTGAAAGAGCTGGATTAAGACTGCATATTAAAAAACAAGACAAAACGAAGATCATGTCATCTAGCTTCATTACTGCATGGCAAATAGAAGGGGAAAAGGTGGAGTTGTGACAGATGTCCTTTCCTTGGGCTCAAAAATCACTGCAGACAGTGACTGAAGCCATGAAATCAGAAGGCTATTGCTTCTTGGCAGGAAAGCGATGACAAACCTAGACGGTGTGTTGGAAAGCAGAAACATTACTTTGCTGACAAAGGTCCATATAGTCAAGGCTATGGTCTTCCCAGTGGTCACGTATGGTTGTGAAAGCTGGACTGTAAAGATGGCAGAATGCCAAAAAAATTGATGCCTTCCAACTGTGTTGCTAGAGAAGACTTGTGAAAGTGCCTTGGACAGCAAGGAGATCAAACCAGTCAATCTTAAGGGAGTCAAAGCTGAATATTCACTGAAAGGACTGATGCTGAAACTGAAGCTCCAGTATTTTGATCACCTGATGTGAACAGATGACTCATTGGAAAAGTCCCTGATTCTGGGAAAGATCAAGGGCAGAAGAAGAGGGTGTCAGAGGATGAGATGGTTGGATGGCATCACTGATGCAATGAACATGAACTTGGGAAAACTCTGGGACATGGTGAGGGACAGGGAGGCCTGGTGTGCTGCAGTTGATGGGGTTGCAAAGAGTCACGACTGGGTGACTGAACAACAACAACATAGGAAACTAATTTAAGCCTAATGACATCCAATGTGTGTTTCTAAATGTTGTCAATCACACTGCCTTCTATGTTTATTATGATATGGATTAAATAGAAAGACAAGTTATAGTTAAGGGATTGGTTTGGTCTTGATCTCTCCTTGGTCTTGATTCTTTTTGCATGGATGATAAGGTCTTACATTATTAAGATGCATTCCAATGGGCTTTCCTATTTATTTATTATTATTTTTTTCTTCCAATTGTTTTCATTTATTGTTTTTTATTGGATTATAATTGCTTTACAATGTTGTGTTAGTTTTTGCTGTACCACAAAGTGAATCAGTTGTATTTATACATATATACATATCTTCTCCCTCTTGGACCTCCTTTCCCCCTCTCCATCACACCTCAAGGTCATCAAAAAGTACTGAGCTTAGCTCCCTGTGCTATACAGCAGCTTCCCACTAACTATGTATTTCACACATGAGAATACATGTGTCGATACTGCTATCTCAATTTGTCCCACCATCCCCTACTCTCTCCCAGTTTTATTGAGATATAATTGGCATACAGCGTGAAGTGATTATCACAATAAGTTTGGTGAACATCCATCATCTCATAATAGATACAAAATTAAATAAATAGAAAACAAAGTTTTCCTTGTAATGAGAACTGTTAAGATTTACTCTTAACAGCTTTCATATATAATATACAGCAGTTCACATTATTTTTATCATGTTGTACATTATACCCCTATACTTATTTATCCCAAAGGGCTTTCAGTTATATACTTTTCTCACTGAGAGTGCCACACATAGCCTCTAGAGGATCGATAGGGAAAGCATGGTTTTTACAACACATTGATGAACGCACTGAGGTTTGGGTTAATATTTACTCGAGTGATTCAGATCCAGACTTACTGATTACCAGTGGATGTCCTTTTGACTCCATGCAGCACCTGTAAGCCAACATTAATGATGACAGCAACTGACAAAGGACCTGACCTCTGGACTGTGCTATCTACTCATGTTTGCTTATATAGGCTTGTGCACAGTCACAGTTGTATCCAAGTCTCTGTGATTCCATGGACTGTAGCCCACCAGATCCCTCTGTCCATGGGATTCTCCAGGCAAAAACACTGGAGCAGGTTGCCATTTCCTACTCCAGGGGATCTTTCTGACCCACGGATCGAACCTGCAGCTCCTGTGTCACCTGAACTGGCAGGTAGATTCTTTATAACATGCTTCCTTGATTAATCTCAAATATAGTGCTATATTTTCTATTCACTGGGGCAGGAATTTTTTTCTTTTTGGGAAAAAAAACATAAATGAAAATAATTTTATAATGTAACATTTCAGACCCACGAGCCATTAAGCTGAATGTTTTGTCTCTCTAAACTGATTCATCTCCATGGTTTGGATTTCAAAAGTTGAAGGAAACACTACTGTTTCAACTGTAGCTTTCCTGAATTGTTGCTGTAAGCCTTGCAGGAAATTTTACATAAAACTTTTGGATAAGAAAGCTGTGGTACATATACACAATGGAGTATTACTCAGCCATTAAAAAGAATACATTTGAATCAGTTCTAATGAGATGGATGAAACTGGAACCTATTATACAGAGTGAAGTAAGCCAGAAAGAAAAACACCAATACAGTATACTAACGCATATATATGGAATTTAGAAAGATGGTAACAATAACCCTGTGTACGAGACAGCAAAAGAGACACCGATGTATAGATCAGTCTTATAGACTCTGTGGGAGAGGGAGAGGGTGGGGAGATTTGGGAAAATAGCATTGAAACATGTATAATATCATGTATGAAACGAGTCGCCAGTCCAGGTTCGATGAACAGTACTGGATGCTTGGGGCTGGTGCACTGGGACAACCCAGAGAGAGGGGAGGGGAGGGAGGAGGGTGGAGGGTTCAGGATGGGGAACGTGGGTATACCTGTGGCAGATTCATTTTGATATTTGGCAAAACTAATACAATATTGTAAAGTTTAAAAATAAAATAAAATTAAAAAAAAACTTATGAATTAAAAAAAAAAACTTTTAGATTCATTTCTTTTGAAACACAGTAGTAAACATTTTTGAGTGTTTTTTTTCTGTGCACATATCTCTCATGTAGTTTTATAATAATTCTACAGGAAAGCATTGATATTCCTTTGAATAAGAAAAAAAAAGGAATCTTAAAAAGGTTAAACCATCTTTTCAGGGTTACAGAGCTGCAGGTGTTGGAGCCAGAATCCAAAGCCCAAGATATCTGATTCCAGAGTCCAAGGTAATACTTGGTAATTACAAGGAGATACTTGGATTCCAAGTATCCTACAGATAGTTATTACTGCAGAATATTAAGTGTCATTAATGTGGGAGGACCTAAGTGTCATCAATCCATCCCAAGTGATCATGGTCATCATCACACCTGTACGGACTTGTGGGAGAAGAACATGGAAAACTGGCCACCAGGTACCACTGAGCAAGCAGCTGTGTTTTGGCAGCTCTGGGTTGCTAGGTCCCTGACACAACATTGACTAAGTGTTATATTTTCCTATCTGATTTCACTGCTTTTCACAAGGCCGTTATTTAGTGTGAGGCAATAAGGAAGCATAAACACAGCTATGACTTTTTGAAAGTAAATATCAGCTAGAGTAAGCATTCAGTCTCCTTCAAGGCTTTTAAATCTACTGAAATGTCAGGTGCAATGAGATTCCGGGCAAAGGACAGATGAGCAAATCTCTGGGTTTTATAAACGTCCCTGAATGATCAGTGCCTTGAGTGAGCCAACCAAATACTGCTTGGCTAGCCTCTTCCTGGATCATATAAAATGATGATGATTTAGATGATGATTTACACAGGAGATCCTGGTAGACATGGGAAAATGCGTCTTTTAATAATATCCCCAAAGTATGTAAAATGTTCATGTAGAAAGTCTTACGATTCTGACAGGGAAATGTAAGGAGACCCTTGTATAAATAATCATCCTTGGAAATCCAGAGGTGCTATGGATGGAAAGATATAGGTGGAATTCTAGGAATTTTCTCATTAGTACTGCTATACATTCCAGCTAATGTTGGAATCATCTGCCTAAAATCATAGCTGTAACATCATTTGCCTGGTGGATATCTCTGAACTGTGGTGTTGGAGAAGACTTTTGAGAATCTCTTGGACAGCAAGGAAATTAAACCAGTCAATCCTAAAGGAAATCAATCCTGAATATTCATTGAAAGGACTGAAGCTGAAGCTGAAGCTCCAATACTTTGGCTATCTGATGGGAAGAGCCAACTCACTGCAAAAGACTCTGATGCTGGGAAAGACTGAAGGCAAAAGAAGAAAGAAGTGGCAGAGGATGAGATGATGGGATGGCATCACCAACTTAATGGATATGAGTTTGAGCAAACTCAGGGAGACAGTGAAAGACAGGGAAGTCTGCATGCTGCCATTCATGGGGTTTCAGAGTAGGACACGACTTAGCAATTGAACAGCAACAACAAAATCATCTGCCTGGTGGACATTGAAGAAGGAGCTAGCTTTCAATTTAGTAGGTATTTGAGCTATAAGCACAGGCCACTGGCTCATTTCTCCTTTTCTACACTGGATATACCATGTGAAACAGGGGATTGACTGAATCTTGCTCAGTGTGAGGGACAAAGCAGTTGAAGGAAGAACACACCTGTAATTCAATGAATTTAAACTTCGTGGGGGCTCTCAGGAGAGAAAACTTTTCATATCTGAGATGCCAGGAGAAAATTGTTAATCTTTTGCTATATACAGTGGAAGTGACAAATAGATTCAAGGGATTAGATCTGATAGACAGAGTGACTGAAGAACTGTGGATGGAGATTTGTAACACTGTACAGAAGGCTGTGATCAAAACCATCCCCAAGAGAAACAAACGCAAAAAGGCAAAATGGTTGTCTGAGGAGGCCTTACAAATAGCGAAGAAAAGAAGAGAAGTGGAAGGCAAAGGAGAAAAGGAAAGACATATTCATCTGAATGCAGAATTCTAAAGAATAGCAAGGAGAGTAATAAATGCATTATAATAGCAAGAAAAAAAAAA
>NW_011494640.1:12184056-12188742 GCF_000754665.1 Bison bison bison | reverse complement strand
TGGCGGATTCATTTTGATATTTGGCAAAACTAATACAATTATGTAAAGTTTAAAAATAAAATAAAATTAGAAAAAAAAAACTAATAAAAAAAAAAAAGAAAGAAAATTAGAGATACCAAGGGAATATTTCATGCAAAGATGGGCACAATAAAGGACAGAAATGGTATGAACCTAACAGAAGCAGAAGATATTAAGAAGAGGTGGCAAGAACTATGCAAAAAAGATCTTAATGACTCATATAACCATGATATGAGTGCTCACCTCAAGCCAGACATCCTGGAGTGTGAAATCAAGTGGGCCTTAGGAAGCATCACTACAAACAAAGCTAGTGGAGGTGATAGAATTCCAGCTGAGATATTTCAAATCCTAAAAGATGATGCTGTGAAAGTGTTACACTCAATATACCAGCACATTTGGAAAACTCAGCAGTAGCCACGGGACTGGAAAAGGTCAGTTTTCATTCCAATCCCAAAGAAGGGCAATGCCAAAGAATGTTCAAACTACTGTACAATTGCACTCATCTCACACATTAGCAAAATGATCCTCAAAATTCTCCAAGCTAGGCTTAACAGTACATGAACCAAGAACTTCCAGGTGTTCAAGCTGGTTTTAGAAAAGGCAAAGGAATCAGAGATCAAATTGCCAACATCCACTGAATCACAGAAAAAGCAAGAGAATTCCAGAAAAACATCTACTTCTGCTTTATTGACTATGCCAAAGCCTTTGACTATGTGGATCACAACAAACTGGAAAATTCTTAAAGAGATGGGAGTACCAGGCCACCTTACCTGCCTCCTGAGAAATCTGTATGCAGGTCAAGAAGCAACAGTTAGAACTAGACATGAAACAATGGACTGGTTCAAACTTGGGAAAGGAGTAAGTCAGAGCTGTATATTGTCACCCTGCTTATTTAACTTATATGCAGAGTACATCATGCGAAATGCTGGAAGCACAGCTGGAAGAAGCACAGCTAGAATCAAGATTGCTGGGAGATATATCAATAACCTCAGATATGCAGATGACACCACCTTTATGGCAGAAAGCAAAGAGAAACTGAAGAGCCTCTTGATGAATGTGAAACAGGAGAGTGAAGATACTGGCCTAAAGCTCAACATTCAAAAAACTAAGATCATGGCATCCGGTCTCATCACTTCATGGCAAATGGATGGGGAAACAATGGAAATGGTGACATATTTTCTTGGGCTCCAAAATTACTACAGATGGTGGCTGCAACCATGAAATTAAAAGATGCTTGCTCTTTGGAAGAAAAGCTATGATCAACCTAGAGAGCATATTAAAAAGAAGAGACATTAGTTTGCCAACAAAGGTCCGTCTAGTCAAAGCTATGGTTTTTCCAGTAGTCATGTATGATGCAAAAGTTAGGCCAGAAAGAAAGCTGAGCACTGAAGAATTGATGCTTCTGAACTGTGGTATTGGAGAAGACTCCTGAGTGTCCCTTGGACTTAAGGAGATCCAACCAGCCAATCCTAAAGGAAATCAGTCCCGAATAGTCATTGGAAGGACTGATGCTGAAGCTGAAGCTCCAATATTTTGGCTACCTGATGTGAAGAAGTGACTGATTGGAAAAGATCCTGATGCTGGTAAAGATTTAAGACAGGAGGAGAAGGGGACAACATAGGATGAGACGGCTGGATGGCATCACCGACTTGAAGGACATGAGTTTGAGCATGCTCTGGGAGTTGGTGATGGACAGGGAAGCCTGGAATGCTGCAGTTCGTGGGGTTGCAAAGAGTTGGACACGACTTAACGACTGAACTGAACTCAACTGAATATAAATATAAATCCTCCAGGCAAATGTACAGCATTAGCTGGAATGTACAGCAGTACTAATGAGAAAATTCTTTGAATTCCACCCATATCTTTCCATCCATAGCACCTCTGGATTTCCAAGGATGATTATTTACACAAGGGCCTCCTTACATTTCCCTGTCAGAATCTTAAGACTTTCTGCATAAACATTTTACATACTTTGGGGATATTATTAAAAGACGCATTTTCCCATGTCTACCAGGATCTCCTGTGTAAATATTTTAGATGGGCCAAAAATTACTGTAGCTTTTATAGGCCATTTGAATGAAGTGGATAGACTGATCCTTATAACATTTTTCCCATCATTTGTATGTCTCTAGATTTGGTGACAAATATTCCCAGAACCAATACCAAAAATTACAGAACTGTGACAAAGCAGTAATAACAATAAGAACAGTAACAATAAAAATGAAACAAGTGCAATACAACACCATACACCAGCCATAATCTATAGTATAAATCTTGACACCAGTAAGGGGTAAGTATTAATATAAGAATAGCTATAATTCAACATAAAATATCTTTTGATTATTCTTTATTTTCCAACTATTGTCAAAATTTGCCCCCTAAAATACTAATCAGGTCTTTGAGGCAAAAATTTCTGTTGAGTATTTTTAATTAGCTATTATTGCTCTTTAAGACTCTATGGAGGACTTCCCTGGTCATCCAGTGGTTAAGAATCTGCCTGCCAATGCAGGGGACATAGGTGTGATCCCTAGTCCAGGAAGATTCCACAATGCCTCAGAGCAGCTAAGCCCTTGCACCACAGCTACTGAGCCCACAAGCTGTAACTATGAAAGCCCGTGGGCCCTAGAACCCACGCTCTACAACAAGAGAAGCCATCACAATGAGAAGCCCATACACCACAACTAGAGAAGAGTCCTCACTCACTGCAACCAGGGAAAGGCTGTATATAGCAATGAACACCAAGTGCAGCCAAAAAGAAATCAATAAATTTTTAAAAATTTAGAAAAGAAGCTATGGAAACACAAAGAGACATCCTTAAGTTACCACACTTTTAAAGATTTTTAATTATTATCTCTAAGAAGCTAACTCTTCTTTAATAGGAACTGAAAAGGCCATGTTGAGAGCTCATAAAACCTCAAGAAAGCCTATTAATTACAGGAGACTAAAGTAATTTATAGTAGTTTTGAGAAATTCTAAGTAGCAAAAAAAGTTGCTCTCAAATTCTATGTTCCCCTTACTCTAACCTCTGGAAAAATCTTAAGATTTATTATTCTGTGCTTGGGTGGTTGATATATTCTGCAGATAACAATTCAGATGCAGCATTCAGGATTCAGGAACTCTAGTTTTATGACTCTTTTGATGTGAATGTAAGGCAGTGATTCTCTGAAGTGTACAAAATCAGTGCTAAGTCCTTTAAACTCTGATTGCACAGGTATTTTAAAGCCGGTGAAACCTCTAGCTCTTGCAGTGACTTTTGGAGTACACTGTTTCCAGAGGACTTGGTGCCGTTGTGTGTGTGTGTCTTCAGGTGTATCTGACTCTTTGCAACCCCATGGACTGTAGCCCTTCAGGCTCCTGTGTCCATGGCATTTCCCAGGCAAGAACACTAGAGTAGGTTGCCATGCCCTCCTCCAGGGGATCTTCCCAACCCAGGGATGGAACTTGAGCTTCTTTCATCTCCTGTACTGGCAGGTGGATTCTTTACCACTGAGCCACCGGGAGAGCCTATGCCATTATTTCTATCTTAGTCTTCACTTCTGATTGTGGTCATTGATTGGCATTCTCGGCATTTCTTTATACATCAAGCTGGAGGCTTATGTAGACTCTGTTTGCCCAAGAGACTTAAAGATACACTGCCAGCTTGGTGATTATTCACACCAGTGTCATGTGCCTGTCCCATGGAGTTGCCCACCTTCAAGGACTTTCCCCGAGTTAGGCAGAAAAGACAAGGAATTTTGTCTCCGGAAGGCCATGTCAAAAGTACAAGTGACGTCTGGAAGCAAAGGGAAAAATGTGAAGCATGATCATTTTGCTTTTGACTTGGGGAGGCACAGAAGTGCTGGGCAGTGATAGGAGTCAGTGATGGGGTAGAAAGGGAAAAGGCAAGAGGCCTTTGGTGACCTCTTGGCCACCTGTGCAGACTGACCTTGAGGAGGGTGTTCCTTGTTTTATGTTCAGTAGGAAGACAATGGAATATAAGCTCGTAGGTCAGGTGCTTTAGTGATGACAGGTGTGATGGTAGAATGTCCTAGAGGAAAGATGAAGGTAGACCAAGAAATTTACTGCATGTACCACACCATCAAACCTACAGAAAAGATTAGTGGATTATAAAGCCTCTGGGCCTCTAGCCTGCTCTAATTTTAAGCATGTTCTCCAAGCTTTTTTTGAGGGCATTTGTGTATTAAGCTAACAGTTCGCAGCAGCTCTGTTATTTCTAAAAGTCCATTTTAATTCTCAGTTTCTCTACAAAGCAAATCATGTTTTAACATTGGCATATAAAGAATAAATACTGGAATCTGTGTTGGCTTAACAGACCTCGCTATTTCTGAAACTCCAGTATTTCCCTAACTCCACTGACATTGTGAATAAGCTTAGTCTTTGGATACAGGAAAATCATGTCTGATTATGAATCATTTATCCAATGAGAGTTTGGTTGACATGTTAACCTTGTCTATTAGATATCCAAGAAGAGATGGCTGGTGGGCAGTATGATATACTACTCTGGGTTAGAGGAGAGGTGGCTCAGATAAAAAGTTATGAAGTTTTTAGCATATCAGTTCAGTTCAGTTCAGTCACTCAGTCGTGTCTAACTCTTTGCGACCCCATGAATCACAGCACGCCAGGCCTCCCTGTCCATCACCAACTCCCAGAGTTCACTCAGACTCATGT
>NW_011494640.1:12176957-12183880 GCF_000754665.1 Bison bison bison | reverse complement strand
TCTTCACTTTCTGCCGTAAGGGTGGTGTCATCTGCATATCTGAGGTTATTGATATTTCTCCCGGCAATCTTGATTCCAGCTCGTGCTTCTTCCAGTCCAGTGTTTCTCATGATGTACTCTGCAAATAAGTTAAATAAGCAGGGTGACAATATACAGCCTTGATGTACTCCTTTTCCTATTTGGAACCAGTCTGTTGTTCCATGTCCAGTTCCAACTGTTGCTTCCTGACCTGCATACAAATTTCTCAAGAGGCAGGTCAGGTGGTCTGGCATTCCCATCTCTTTCAGAATTTTCCACAGTTTATTGTGATCCACACAGTCAAAAGCTTTGGCATAGTCATAATATTTAAAATCGTGGGACAGACAAGGTCATTTAAGGAGAGCATGCAAATGGGGGATAAAGAAGACTGGGGCTGAGCCTAGGGACCCTTCAACATTTACAGATGAGAAAATAAAGAAGATCCAGAGGAGATGAAGAAGTGGTCAAAAATATAGATACAAAAATACCCAGTAGAGAGAGAGAAACATTGGTAATGCTTAAGAGAGGGATGGGCCCCATGATTGCTCAGCAAGTAAAGAATCTGCCTGCAATACAGGAGACACAGGAGATGCAGGTTCTATCCCTGGGTCAGGAAGATCCCCTGGAGGAGGAAATGGCAACTCATTCCAGTATTCTAGCCTGGAGAATCCCATGGACAGGGGAGCCTGTCAGGCTACAATCCATGGGGTCGCAAAGAGTCAGACACGACTGAGCACATGGCAAGAGAAAGGTAATTGAGAGAGACATAAGGTCTTTGAGTAAACAAGAAGGTGGTGATCCAAGTAAAGTGAGTGTCTTAGAACAGAAGGGTGTCAGTTCATACCTCTAACAGGAAGTTAGAGTGAGGGTGCTAATGCAGAGGATGGCTAGCTTTGGTGGTCAAAGGCTGTCATTCTTTTCTGAGATCTTCTATTTGTCCAGTGACATAAGAAGCAAGCAAACAAAACAAAACATAATGGCTTATATAACTTTTACTGTCTGATAAATGAAGCATGCCATTTTCTAGGCAAGGCCAAAAAATTTAGCACATTATTCCAAGAGAAATTTATTTTGTGGGTTTGTTTACAACCAGCAACTTAATTGAAAATCTTTTCAATGGCAATTTTACACAAATTTTAAACATTTTTTCCTATGACCATTTCATAGTCTAAATTTACTTCAAAGCAGATGGTATTAATTCTTGTTTTGAGAAGACATTTGTATGGGGTGTAAAAATAATGTGGTCTAGTAGCTTTCTGGTATTCAGTCTATACTGGGAGAGAACTAAGTGACTTCAGAGGAGCAATAAATGGTATGTTCTTTAGCCCTCAAAAATAAATTATCTCAATGAGGTTTTTGGAAGGAATTGTATCACATTAGATCAAACTCTCTGCAAAGTATGGTGAGTTTTGACACATTGTGCTGTTAGCAAAAAAGGATAGGTTTGGGAACAAAGGCGTTTTGTTATTTATTTACGTGAAGTATTTATTGAGTACCTATAATATGTCTGGCCCTATTCTAGGCATTTGGGATAATCAGTAAACAAAACAAAGATTCCCACCCTCATGGAGGCAGGAATGTTTTGAAAATTAAAGATCCTAACTTGCTTCATGCCTAGATGAGTGACAGCTAAAGGCTTTGGTAGAGAGATGAGAGAAAGGGTCTTTGAAACTTGTTTATTTGTATATTCATTCATTCAGTAATATTTAGTAAGTGATTGCTAATAAATCAAGCACCAACCAAGACTGAGATGAAGAAGTCAAGCCAGCAGCCAGTCATTAGAAAGAGGTTGATGGGACAGTATGCACAAGTACAGAGATCAACCAGTGGTGGTGAATATGAACAAATATTGATGCAAAATTAAAGAGTATCCTACCACTTATAGTCCTTCAAAAATGCAAATTTCAGGAGTGTGATGATGTCCTTATTTAAATAGAGGATGAATTAGATGCATCTGAAAAAAGCTTTCTGGAAATGCTCTCAAATCAATCCCAACTTTGAGTTTTCTCATTCCTGTGGTCCAGTCTCCCACTAAATGCCCTATGTATGTGTGGACCTATGACCTCTAGGCTGTGAGTTTGGACTTGAATCTGATAGTCCATCATGAAGGGGAGGCTGTAGAAATGAGGAGGGGATCCTGGGGCAGTTGTTTGACATGACACTAGTAAGCTCTCAGTCCCCCTGTACACAGCTGAACTGGCTATTTCTGGAAGGCACTTTTATACTGGTTAAAGTGAAGATGAGAAGATATTTGAAACAGATGTAAAGTATTTGTGCTTCTCTGGTCTATGTCAAGACCACTTCTCTTTTGTATTCGGAGTTAAAAATGAGTTATTAAAATGTTAAATCACTTTGTTGCCTTTGTTGACTTGATAAGTTATTCATGGTGATGTGTAGTGGCACTAAAGTGCTTGAAGCCTAAAAGCCAGGTTGGGGAAAAAAAAAAAAAAAAAACTCTTTTTGAGAGAGTAATTATTTCTTGAGGTTTGCTTATCTTCTAGATTGGTGAGGATGCTGAGTCTCTCTGCTTACTTACATTTTCCCTTACTTCGGAATGGCAGCAGTAACAGAAGTCATACAGGTGGGACCAGTGATCTGCAATCTATGGCCCCTCAGAATATAATTTTGACACTAATAATGGGAGCCACTTCCTGACTAGAGAAAGATGAAATTACTGGAAACAATTTGCTCTGTTAATGTTTTCTATAATAATTTTTCTCCTTTAAATATTTCTGCTTCTTTTACTCAGAGATTTCAAGCTAATAATTTCAATTTATTACAATGGTATATATTTTTCCATTTAAAACTTTATAAACAACACTTTATAATGTTCCAGCAGAGGATAGTAAATTTTCAGGGGCTCTAGTGCTTGAATAAATATGAGAACAACTGTGTGGACCTTCCTTTGATTTATTTATTCAACAACTATTTGTTAAGTGCCTACTGTGAATTATATACAAAGAATTAATAACATAAAGTGTGTGTGTATATGTACGCTTTTAGTCACTCAGTTGTGTCTGACTCTTTGTGACTCCATGGACTGTAACCCACCAGACTCCTCTGTCCATAGAATTTTCCAGGCAATAATACAGGAGTGGGTTGCCATTTCCTACTCCAGAGGATCTTCCCAACCCATGGATTGAACCCATGTCTCCTGCACTGGGAGGTGAATTCTTTACCACTACACCACCTAGGAAGCCCAATAACACAAGAATGGATACATAAATTCTAAATATTATAGTAATTCTAAGGTAAAAATTCTGAAATAAAACGGAAAAATATTGAACCAATCAGATCAGATCAGATCAGTCGCTCAGTCGTGTCCGACTCTTTGCGACCCCATGAATCGCAGCATGCCAGGCCTCCCTGTCCATAACCAACTCCCGGAGTTCACTGAGACTCACGTCCATCGAGTCAGTGATGCCATCCAGCCATCTCATCCTCTGTCGTCCCCTTCTCCTCCTGCCCCCAATCCCTCCCAGCATCAGAGTCTTTTCCAATGAGTCAAGATGTGATATAATAGTAAAGGTTAGTTTAAAATTCCAAAGAGAGTTTAGATAGTAAAGCAATGGTTAATCTCTGCTGGGGAACTGAGGATGAATTAATTGGTGGACCATATAATGTAGCCTTGAAGATTAAGTAGGTGGAAATGCTAGGTTAGGACTTTCTGGGTATGAGCAACAAAATGTACGTGAAAATGCATGAATTGTTTGGAGAAGCATGCATTTTCTTGCAATGATGGAACTTGGCAGGGTAAAGTAGGAGAGATGAGGAAGGGGAGCTGAAGCTAGTCTTTTCAACAAATATGTAC
Organism: Bison bison bison; assembly: GCF_000754665.1. Lineage (NCBI taxonomy): Eukaryota > Metazoa > Chordata > Mammalia > Artiodactyla > Bovidae > Bison > Bison bison. Next base: position 12,180,051 of record NW_011494640.1, on the reverse strand, counting down.
TGAATTCCTCCTATCAGCCCACACTTGTATCACAATTCATGAGCACCTTGAGTGTCATGCTAAGAACTTGAAGGATATTCCCACTGCTTTCAAGTTGAAGTCCCCAGTTGATAGATGATCACTATCAACACTTCTATTTAACATTGCCTTTAGGGTCCAAACCAGGGCAATAAGACAAGAAAATGAAACAAAGGTCTTAAGAAGTAGAAAAAAAGAAATCAGACCATCAGAGTTTGCATACTGAATGAATATGTAAGTAGAAAATCTAAAAGACTCTACAGATAAATTATTAGAGTTAATAAGTGATTTTAACAATTTTTTGAATATAAGAGCAATCCAAACAATGTTATATTTATGTACGCTAGCCACAAAAAGTTAGAAAATAAAATTTAAAAATATTATATGTCATCAAATACAAAAATCAATCGTAAAAATGTCAATTTTCTCTAAATCTGTATAGTCAGGGCAATCAGAATCAATATCCCAGCAGACGGCAGGTATGTATGTTTGTAATGTGTGTATGTATGTTTGTAAACTGACAAGCTAATTCTTAAACCTACATGAAAATCGAGAGCCAAGAATATAAGATAGCCTTGAAAAATAGGGAAAAAATGAGAGGACATATTCTACTGGATCTTAAGACTTAATATAAGTTGGAATAACTAAAACTAATCCACATTTAACCTATGACAAATGTGGCACTGCTGAATGGTGGGAAAAAAGATGGTCTTTTCAATAAATTGCACTGGATTAATTGGATATCCTCATGTGAAAAAAAGAAAATTTAACCCCTATATTACACACAAAATTCATTCCAGATGCATTTAAATCTAATTTTGAATGGAAAAACAGTAAAACTTGTGAAGGATAATATAGGAGAATACTTCCATAATTTTGAGACAGGAAAAGATTTCTTATATGGTATATAAAAATCACTAATATAAAGAAAATTTAACAAATTAATATACTTTAAAATTAAGATACATTGTGTTCTTTTAAAAACTGAGAGAGTGAGAGGGTGATCTACAGTGTGGGAAAAGATAATTGCTACTCATAAAACTGACAATGGGCTTTTATTTAGAATGTGTAAAGAATTCCTACAAATTCATAAGACATAACCTGGTTTAAACAGAGGGGGAGGTAGTGAGAGACTTGAAAAGTTACTTCACGAAGGGAGATTTCAAAAATGTCAATATACATATGAAAAGGTGCTCAATGTCACAAATAATCAGGAAAATGCAAATGGAGACCCCAATGAGGTACCCTTGTAGAGCCACCAGAATAAGTAAAATTAGTCAGAATGACCACACCAACTGTGAAGAAATGGGGAAACTCTCCACTTCTGGTAGAACCACAATGGAAAACCTAGCATTGTCTATTCTCACTGAACAGATACAGATGTTATGAAGTAGCAAATCAACTCTGAACAGACACATATGTGAAGCAGGAGACTTGCCTAAGGATGTTCGTTATAGTATTATTTCATAACATCCTCAAACTACGAATAGTCCAAAGGTCTATCAATATTAAAATGAATAACCAAGCTGTGGTTTGTTCACTCAATGGAATACAAAACAGCAGTGAAAATTTTTACATGGGTATAACATATAAATGACTTCTCTGGTGGTTCAGATGGTAAAGCATCTGTCTACAACATGGGAGACCTGGGTTTGATCCCTGGGTGGGGAAGATCTCCTGGAGAAGGAAATGGCAATGCACTCCAGTATTCTTGCCTGGAAAATCCCATAGATGGAGGAACCTGATAGGTTACAGTCCATGGGGTCGCAAAGAGTTGGACACAACTGAGCGACTTCACTCACTCATACATATAAGTATAGATAAATTTGTTAACTATAACATTAAGCAAAAGAAGCAATTCACAAAGGAACACATTCTTTGTGACTACATTTGAACTTCAAAAACCAGGCAAGAGATATCTAGACTTAAAAGTCAGGTAAGTAGTTACCTTGGGGAGGAAAGGAATTAATGTTCTATTTCTTGGTCAAGGTAGTAGTTACATGGGTATGTTGACTATGTAGTAATTTATTGACCTATAGGCTTATAATTTTTGTGTCTTTTTTTTTTCTGAATGCATGCTATCATTTACTTTATAAAAATTTAAGGGGCTATCAATTTCCCAGGGAAGATTTATTTTGAAGTGCTCTGAGAAATGTTGAAATTTAACTACCAAATTTCCACCCCCTACCTCACCCCTGAATTTTTATCTCATACTCTATTTTGGGGATGACAGAGAGGTGTAAAATTTGAATTTTTGATGTTATCTCTAGTTTTTATATTTAGCAATTATCTCAGAGTTTTTTCTTTCGATAACTTTTTGCCTATTTTTCCCAAACAGTTCAGTTCAGTCGCTCAGTTGTGTCCGACTCTTTGCGACCCCATGAACTGCAGCACGCCAGGTCTCCCTGTCCATCACCAACTCCCAGAGTCCACCCAGACCCGTATTCATCGAGTCGGTGATGCCATCCAACCATCTCATCCTCCGTCATCCCCTTCTTCTCCTGTCCTCAATCTTTCCCAGAATCAGGGTCTTTTCAAATGAGTCAGCTCTTTGCATGAGGTGGCCAAAGTAGTGGAGTTTCAGCTTCAACATCAGTCCTTCCAATGAAAATCCAGGACTGATCTCCTGTAGAATGGACTGCTTGGATCTCTTTGCAGTCCAAGGGTCTCTCAAGAGTCTTCTCCAACACCACAGTTCAGAAGCATCAATTCTTTGGTGCTCAGCTTTCTTTATAGTCCAACTCTCACTTCCATACATGAACACTGGAAAAACCATAACCTTGACTAGATGCACCTTTGTTGGCAAAGTAATGTCTCTGCTTTTGAATATGCTATCTAGGTTGGTCATAACTTTCCTTCCAAGGAGTAAGCATCTTTTAATTTCATGGCTGCAGTCACCATCTGCAGTGATTTTGGAGCCCAGAAAAATAAAGTCTGACACTGTTTCCACTGTTCCCCCATCTATTTCCCATGAAGTGATAGGACCAGATGCCATGATCTTACTTTTCTGAATGTTGAGCTGTAAGCCAACTTTTTCACTCTCCACTTTCACTTTCATCAAGAGGCTCTTTAGTTC
>NW_011494640.1:12158770-12176714 GCF_000754665.1 Bison bison bison | reverse complement strand
GGTCTGGTATTCCCATCTCTTTCAGAATTTTCCACAGTTTATTGTGATCCACACAGTCGAAGGCTTTGGCATAGTCAATAAAGCAGAAATAGATGTTTTTCTGGAACTCTCTTGCTTTTTTGATGATCCAGTGGATGTTGGCACTTTGATTTCTGATTCCTCTACCTTTTCTAAAACCAGCTTGAACATCTGGAAGTTCACATTTCACATATTGCTGAAGCCTGGCTTGGAGAATTTTAAGCATTACTTTACTAGCGTGTGAGATGAGTGCAATTGTGTGGTAGTTTGAGCATTCTTTGCCATCACCTTTCTTTGGGATTGGAATGAAAATGGACCTTTTCTAGTCCTATGGCCACTGCTGAGTTTTCCAAACTTGCTGACATATTGAGTGCAGCACTTTCACAGCATCTTCTTTCAGGATCTGAAATAGCTCAACTGGAGTTCCAACACCTCCACTAGCTTTGTTCCTAGTGATGCTTTCTAAGGCCCACTTCACTTGTCATTCCAGGATGTCTGGCTCTAGGTGAGTGATCACACCATCGTGATTATTTGGGTCGTGAAGGTCATTTTTGTACAGTTCTTCTGTGTATTCTTGCCACCTCTTCTTAATATCTTCTGCTTCTGTTAGGTCCCTACCATTTCTGTCCTTTATGGAGTCCATCTTTGCATGAAATGTTCCCTTGGTATCTCTAATTTTCTTGAAGAGATTTCTAGTCTTTCCCATTCTATTGTTTTCCTCTATTTCTTTGCATTGATCACCGAGGAAGGCTTTCTTATCTCTTCTTGCTATTCTTTAGAATGCTGCATTCAGATGTTTATATCTTTCCTTTTCTCTTTTGCTTTCACTTCCCTTTTTTTCTCAGCTATTTGTAAGGCCTCCTCAGACAGCCATTTTTCTTTTTTGTATTTCTTTTTCTTGGGGATGGTCTTGATTCCTGTCTCCTGTACAATGTTATGAAACTCCATCCATAGTTCATCAGGCACTCTGTCTATCAGATCTAGTCCCTTAAATCTATTTCTCACTCCCACTGTATAATCATAAGGGATTTGATTTAGGTCATACCTGAATGGTCTAGTGGTTTTCTCCACTTTCTTCAATTTCAGTCTGTATTTAGCAATAAGGAGTTCATGATCCCAGCCACAGTCAGCTCCTGGTCTTGTTTTTGCTGAATGTATAGAGCTTCTCCATCTTTGGCTGCAAAGAATATAATCAATCTGATTTCGGTGTTGACCATCTGGTGATGTCCATGTGTAGAGTCTTCTCTTCTGTTGTTTTTATTAGTATTATTTTATTGTTATTATTTTTCCCAATAATGCTGTTTAAATTACAGACAAGTAAAGACTCATTTTCTCTATTTACATTTATGTCTTTATTACCAATCACTTCTGAACCAGCCAACAGTGGTAGAACTCATTAACATAATATCTTGCTTATAATAAATATGTGTTTATCATTAAGGACAACAAAACAAGCTTTTATTCTTCCCTGAAAACTGATATGATTTGTTTCCTTGTGAAATTAGAAAATTCACTTTTTTGCTCAGAGCCAATTCTATAATAAAAAGTAAAAAAAAAAAAAAAAAAATTCAGCCAAACTTTCATAAGGCATTTTTCTTACCAGGGCACATGTAGAACAAACTGTATCTTAGCTATTTTTCTGATCATTTTAATCCACTATATAGAGGCATCAGTGGGGTGGGTCTCATGGTGGTGGGGGAGGTGATCCATGATTGGTTAGGTCTCTGATTGGAAACTCAAGTCAGAAGACTTGAAGGAAAAAGATGTCAGAATCCAAGTTTTTCTCCTCTTGGCAGTGGTTCACTTTAACTTCTGCCTAGTGGTACTGTTTCCTTGACACTTTTTGATTTCCCAAACCAAAATGATAGTGATAGAGAGACCATAAAAGTAGTTGAGGCAAGATTGGTTATCTTGAGGTAGTCTTTTTCTTTACCTTTTGATAGAAACATGGGTAGTAGAAATATATGCTTTCATGCTGTTTAAGAAAAACAGTTGCATGAACATGATAAAAACAGCTGAGTTACTCAACCGTAGTATATGGGACACTTCAAGGGGTACTGAGCACTAAGATAAACCAGGGAACTCACATCTATGCTTAGGAGCTTTGGTTCATTGTTGTTGTTTGTGAGAAGGGGCCAGTTTTGGCAGGACTTTCCATTTTAAAGAAAAACTGAAAGCCCTGATATTCACCTGGAATTTATGAATTTTTAAGTGTTGGCAACTAATTTAAATTATTTTAAAAAAAACTTTGAGGGCAAAACTATCTAAAGATGTCAGTTAGAGATCCATGCCATATAGTTTCCATGTATTTAAAACCTTGACATGTTAATTTCAAATGATTGTTTTTCCACTCCTCTTAGGCTTTCTTTCTGGGACTCCACCATACAATACATTGTTAATTTATTTTTGTAAAGGACTACCTATACACAATAACAAGGCATTTCTTCAAGTAATATTTTCTGTTCAAATGTGTTAGTAATCTAGGGTGGCTTCAGTTTTGGCCATGATTTAGAATTTGGAGTGTCTAACTCTGCTTTCAGTAGCATGGGGTGATGAGGGCTGCTGGGGGGACATGGATGGGTCAGCTGTGGGTGTGGCCAGTGAAAGTTCCCTTGGAGTCAACAACTTCTTGTTCTGATATTATTTTTCTGGGGACAAGACATTTCACACAGCCTCCTGCTGTTCCGTGGAATCTGGGACATCAGTCTTCTTGAAGGAATGCCTGGTTATGTAAGGGAAACCACAGGGAGGCCGAGACAGAAAGTGCTCTTCATAGGAGGCTACTTTGAGGACCCAAAGCTGGTCTCCAGGAAGGGTCATAACTGACCTTGAGTTCATGATGCTTTATCAGGACCAGGGTTTCGGTGACCTTGGGAAACTCCATTATTTCTGCTCCTTTTGGAGTCTGAACTCTTAACCACCATGAATCTCTTATCCTTCTCTCTTGACACTTTCCTGGCTCCCCTTTCCTTCCTCTTACAGTTTCCTGTCAGTGGGATCACTTTCCATCCAATTCCACCAATAAACTCATAACCTAGAAGACCTTGGCATCCCTCGCCCTTGGCTCCCATAGGTAACAACCTTCCTCAAGTTCCAGGGTTTTGACCCCAACTAGATCTTGAATCTCTATTTCTCTTATACCCACTGCCACTGCCCTATGCAGGTGACCATAATAGTTTGTTAAAAGGTTTTCCATACTCACACTAGCCAGGCTACTATAACAAACACCATAGACTGGGTGGCTTAAGCAGCAGACATTTATTTCTCACCGATCTGGAGGCTATGAAGCCAAAGATCAAGGTGTCTTCTTTCAGTGGCCTCGTATGGTTAAGAGAGCTCTGGTATCTCTTCCCCTTCTTATAAGATGCCTCCATGATGGAGGGGTTCACCTTGTGACTGCATCTAAATCTAATCACTTTCCAAAGGCTTCACCTCCTAATACCATTACATGGCGGTTAGAGCTATATCAGGTGATGTTTGCAGGGACACAGATGTCTGGTCCATAACAGTGATGTTTAAAAATGCAAATTTGAGGGACTTCCCTGGCTGTCCAGTGGTTAAGACTTTGCCTTCCGATGCAGGGGGTGTGAGTTTGACCCCTGGTCAGGAAACTAAGATCCCACATGCCTCATGGCCAAGAACCAAAACATAAAACAGAAGCAATATTGTAACAAATTTAATAAAGACTCTAAAATGGCCTGAGATCAAATCAGTCAATCCTAAAGGAAACCAACTCTGAATACTCATTGGATAGACTGATGCTTAAGCTGCAGCTACAATACATGGACTGCAGACAGACTTGCTTTTCATCTCACTCTCCTTTATGACCACAGACAGACCCTCTCCAGCCTTGATGCTCTCTGCATTTCACATACTATGCTCTGAACTCACTGGCCCTCTCTCATTCTAAGTTGCCTATATGCTATCCACCTTTCCCTACACCTATGCTGCTATTTTTCCACCCTTCTGCCAAATAAACTCTTTCTAACCCTTTACAGTTTAACTCAAAATTTTATTCCTTAGGGAAAGCTTCCCCATCCCCAGGCCAGGTGAGGTCCCCTTCCACAAATAATGATGTTGTTGTTGATGATGATGATGATAATACAGTATTAGTCATGACTAAACTTGATTGACCACCAACCAGGGCTGTCTTCTAATCCTTTCTTGTTTCATCTCCACAACCACACTCTGAGGCATATTCTAGTGTTCTGATTTTACAGATGAAGACTCCAGCACAAAGCGAATTCAATAATTTAGTCAAGAAACCAAGGCAACTTTGTTTATGTATTTTTATTGCACTAGGAAGCTTTTCTCCATTAATTTTCTTTTCTTTATGTTCATGAGCATTTATAATTACATATTTATTTTTATAAAAATTAAAAAAGGTATGTCTACCTTCCCACTGGACTTTATGGTCAGAAAGGGCAGGGACTTTTTGACACATGTGTGTGTATGTGTTTGTTTAGCCCCAAATTGCAGGTCTGTATTCTGCCTGGAGTACAGCAGGTACTCCATAATAGAATGCTTTCAGAATTTTTTTTCTCAAATGACTGCAAAATATCCTGCAACAGGGACTAGATTCCTGCTACTTAAGGAATCTTTCAAAGGGAAAAAAAGCAACCTGTACAGAGGTGTATAGGATATTACAAAGTGTCTCCGAAGAACCATGCTTTTTAATGCTATTAAAGAATTTTAAGGATGACTCAGAGTGATAGGCAAGTGAGGAGAGCAACAGTGAGTTATTTCCAAGAACACAGAGGTCTTTGCTCCTAGCCTTGGTGAGAGCACCCTGGAAATAAACTCAGATTGGCTGGATTTGGGTCATGTAACCACCTCTGAACTGACTAACTCAGGGGCTGAAAGGTCCCTAATTAGCTATACATGATTATGCCCATTCTTAGAGCAGGGCAGTGTTTTCTGTCACCAGCTGGAAGTGAGCTAATAGCACAAGTATCAGAGATGGCCCAAACCAAAAGCTATCACATAGTCTCATAGGCAAGAGTGGCTTTGTAGTAAGGAAGTTGGGTGTATGCTATCTTAGTGGATAATGCTGTCTAAAATCACCTTTTTTTGGTCCATAATTTAGATAACCATAGAGCTCTACCCTGCTGTGAGATGATACTCTGTGCTAGTTTATCTAGTAGCTCTGTTTCTTAGAGTAAATTAATAAGTTGGTATCCTGGTTTACACACAAGCACTGTGGGCTGTGCTTTAAAGACAGATTTACTTTTCAGAGTGCTAATAGTTCAGGGTTATTAGCCTGCAAGCCCAACCTGAATAGTGATGAATTCGCCAAGGTGATGCTGGTGTGTGTTGGGGGTTGGGGGGTTCACTTCTAGAAGGACAGAGCTATACTCAGGGATATCATGATTTCACCTTATCATTTCCATTCAACCTTCAACACACAGTGAATATAAGTAAGGCATTAAATAAGAATTAGAAATATGTCCACCAGTCATCCAGATGCCATCCATGGCTGGTCTCACACTCTTGAAAATTCTCCTCTAGGGGTTTGCCACTCTGTCTTTTTGTGTATGTAACTCCATAAGAAGGTAGGGGCCATGTGCTTGTATATATGGCTGACTGTAGCTTCAGTGTTAGCTCAGTGGGTGCTCATACATAGAAGATCAATACATATTTTTGAATGAATAAATAAAATGAATTAATAATGCCTGGCATTTTCCATTCTGCCTTTCCTTCTATCCTTCCTTCTAATCAGGCAGCAGAAATGTAAAAATTCCAGATTTCCTAGACTCTAGATATATATTTCATCTACAGGTTTTTGTGGGATTCTCAGATGGCACTAGTGGTAAAGAACCCACCTGCCAATGCAGGTAGACATAGGTGAGTTTGATTCCTGGGTTGGGAAGATCCCCTGGAGGAAGGCATGGTAACCCACCTGTATTCTTGCCTGGGGAGTCCCATGGCTAGGAGCCTGGCAGGCTGCAGTCCATAGGGTTCCTTAGAGTCAGACACGACTGAAGCGACTTGACATGCATGCACAATCTTTGTGTTGTGTCTCACTGTTGATGGTGCTTTGGAATGGAAATCAACTGGTTTTTCCCCTTGTGCTGCTGGGCCTTGCATTGTAGCAACATAGTAATAACCACATTGATCATTCTCCACCCTTAGCAGAACCCCTCCATTCCTTGTAAGAGCTAGTCAAATGGTTGAATTACCTGGCTTACTTGAAGACTTCTGCTTTGTCAGTCTTCCCTTTTGGAAGCAAAGCGTTTGTTAAAATTGGATGTAGAGTACAAAACTTCCTGTCTTTAAACCTTCAGGCCCTGGGAAAAAATAGATGTGAAGGCAAACCCAAGCTTTGAAGAGAGCACATTCTCACTGGCTGAGCTGACAAAACTCAGATGTCCTACTTAAGCTTCAAGAATGTTGCCAGTTCACACAAATGAGTTGAAAAATACCATTCATCTTTAATGGTGGTGTTTCCTTTGCTAAGCAGTCCCTTTCTTCCCCTTTCCCTTTCTTTTAAAAAAATTTTTTTAAAAATTCTTCACAAATAAAGAGGGAACGTAGCAGCAACATTTCTTAAATAGCCCCCAAAATGGTTATGAGGATGCCCTGACACCTGAAACATGGAAGAAAACTCTGTAAATAGATTCAATCAGCTTCCTTCAGTTTTTAACAAAATCAACAACAAAGAGAAACAAGTTTATATGTGTTACAGTAGTTTCCAAAGCAAATTCCAGAAAATAGCAGAGTTCCATTGAAGTTCTTCAAGGATTCTACACATATTTGCTTTTAATCTTATTTTTGCACAGGTTTTAAAGTCTTTCAGGATTGCAATTTTTATATCACCAAATGTCATGTATTTTAAATACAGACTGATGAAGGCCATCAATTAATTATTTGCTTGTACTGATGGGTTCATTTATTTCTGAGTAGAAATAAGGTATAATACTTTCCCTGACTACTTGGTATCCTGAGCTTTCAAGGCAAATAATGAAATGATTTTTAATATTTACAACTGCTTATCTTGAATAAGGATTTCTATTATATCATTTTGCCAAAGAATTATATCAATTAGTTGTAATCTTAAAAAGCTAGAGTTGTTTCACTACCATGTAAGTTCTTGGGTTTACAGCTTTGTATTAAAAAAGGAAGTTACATTTTCTTTAAATGACCTTATAAGCAGTTGCTATAAACCTGGACCAATAAAATGAATAAATAAATAAATGTATCCTAATAAATAAAATACCCAATAAAATAAATTTATCCTAAAAGATACCTCTTTATTTTAAATATCCTTCTTACTTTAAAAAAAGAATTCTATAGCTAAGATATTTTGAAGATCACTAGATTATATTATCCCTAAATTTTTCAAGTTCTAAAACTATATGATTCTGTGATATGTTTAAAATCATGAAGTGATTTTATATTGAAGCTCCTATTTATCAGTGATTATTAAGCTACCCTTGGCCAGAATATTTTTTGATTGTGTTTCATTTATCTGTTACAAGATATCTCCAAACTCAGAGGCTTAAAAGAAGTACATTTTATTAGTTTTATGATTCCATGGTATGACTGGGTGGCTTTTCTGCTTGTCTTATCTTGACTCACTCATGTAGCTGCTTCTAGCTGATTAAGCTTCTGCAACCAGGGCTCAGGTGGAATTTTGCTAATTGGGATTAGCAAAAAAAGAAACCTTTATCCCAGGTTTCTTTATGGCATGACAGTCTCAAGGTAAACTTTCAAGAGAACAAGCCTCAGTGTACCAGCCTTTATCAGGCTTCTGGTTGTGTTCTACTCACTGATGTCCCATGGGCCAAAGCAGGTCTCATGATCAAGTCCAGAGTCACTTGAAGGGGGACACACAAAGGCATGGATATGGAGAGGTATCATACATTGGGTGCCATTATTGTAATAATTTATGGGCTTCCCTGGTGGCTCAGTCAGTAAAGAATCCACCTGCAGTGCAGGAGACCTGGGCTCGATCCCTGGATTGGGGAGATCCTCTGGAGAAGGAAATAGCAACCCAGTCTAGCATTCTGGCCTGGGAAATTCCATGGACAGGGAAGCCTGGTGGACTACAGTCCATGGGGTCGCAAGAGTTGGACATGACTTAGCAACTAAACCTCCACCACCACCGTAATAATTTACCACAGTTTCCAATCAGCAGGATTATAAAAGACTCTGCTAACTTTATACAGTTTGAAAACAGCATGTCCAGACTACAGAAGAGAGGCAGAAGAGAGGTCATTATAATAACAGCCCCAGTGAATAACACTTCCCTATGTTCACACTCTTGGCAGTGTGGTGTTGCCATTCTTCCCTTCAAAAGGTAGATCCTTTTCTCTTCCTTAAATCTTGATTGGCGTGTAACTTGCTTTGACCGACAGAATGTGGCTGACATGACGTTGTAAGAGCTCTAGAGTATAAGCTTCAAGATATCTTGAAGTTTCTGTCTTCACTTTCTTGAGTCTTAAATGCCATATAAAGAAAAGTGGGCTAGGGGACTTCCCTGGCAGAGACTCCATGCTTTTACTGCAGGAAGTATGGCAGGTTTAATCCCTGATCAGGGAACTAAGATCCCACTTGCTTTGTGGCACTGCCAAAAAAAAAAACAACAAACAAAAAACAAAACACGAAAGAAAGAAAGAAGTGAGCTACTCTACTGAATGATGAGAAATCATGTAAAGAGAGAGGTCCCAGCCTTTCAGCCATCCCCGTCAGAACTTGGACATGAGGATGAGAACATAACAGACTTTCTGTCTCGAGTGGTCCCATCAGCTGGATACAGCCATAGGAGCAAGCCCACATGAAACTACCCCTCTGTTCCAAAGACTTGTGAGTAGAGGTGTTGGGATGGTTTGTTACACAGTGATAGATAACTGATACAGGAAGTAAATATTAACTCTTATTATTCTGTATTTTAACCCTATGGAGGAGTCATTAATTTTTACCTTTTACAAAGAAGAAAAAAGGGACCCAGTAAAGTTGAATTTCCTGTTGAAGTTTATACAACTAAATAACTGATAGAACACAGCTCTGCTGACCGGAAAACTCATAATTTTTCTCTTACACATTAAATCTAATTTTGGAAGATTCAAAATTCCTTTCTTCTTTCTTAATAAAGATTAATTACTTTAATTCAAGTTTTACTTACTTTTCTTTTGAGGCAAAACTAGTCTGAAAGCTGATCCTAGACATTACCTCCTTTAGCTGAGTATTTTCTCTTTCCTTGATTGATTTTTTTTTTCTTATTAAATTTCTAGAAAATCTGACAGCTTTTATATGGAGAAGTTGAGCTTAATCCTGAGAAATAAGGATTCAGTCAGAATGTGGTTAAATCAGTCTAAAGAATAAAAGGGATATAAAAGTTTCCCTCTAAAAAACCAGCAAGAAAGTTTCAGTAACCAAGATGTTCTGCCCTAGAATATTTCTACTTTATTTTTCTTCCGTGCTTGGTTTTGACAGGATGTCTGCATATCTCTGTAAGTTTTTTTTTTTTTTGAGTTTTTATAGTTAATATATGGGACAGAGATATGTCATAGGTTAGGCAAATCCAGGGACAGACATGTGAATAATTCTATTTGGAAAATGTTAATTGCTTTCCAAGGGTTCAGCTGTTGCAGCAATGAAAAAAGTGTTTTGGAGACTCTGAATAATGCAGAAGGTGTGAATAAGGGTGAAAATCTCCTGGTGACAGACCACTGTGAGGTCAATGAGTCAAACTTGATCATCCCAGGAGGGCGCACTCACTGGTTTTGAGTCACCAACCTCATTTTCTTCTTAAGGGCCACACTCTGAGATGAAAATCACACACAGAATAAGAAAAAATATTTCCTTTGTTATGGAAAATGTTCTCTACAAATGCATTGGGAACACATACCTTTTTGCAACCACCTAAGACACAGCTGAAATAAGCATGTCTAAATATTGCTGAGAGAGAAAGTGAGTCTAAGAAAAAATTGTGTGACTTTGAACAAATAATTTCTGTCTTCAGAGAAAGTGGAATCAGAAAGCAGCTCTGGGTACTAAGCAGAGCCGAACAGGAAAGAGCCCTTCACTTTGCTTCTCATTTCCCTTGCATACAAGACAGACATAAACATACAAAAGATGGAAAGCAGCAAGCAAGCCAAAAAAGTAAACGCCCATCAAACTTCAGCAACTGAAGTTCCCTGAAAATGTTCTTTCCTTCCCCTCTTTTAAAATTGGAATATAATTGCTTTAAAATGCTATACTAGTTTCTGTTGTACAGTGATATAAATCAGTATATGCATACATATATCTCCTCCTTCTTGGGCCTCCCTCCCGCCGTACCCCGTCACCCTCCCTTCCCAGGTCATCACAGAGCACAGAGAGGAGCTCCCTGGGTTATACAGCTGCTTCCTGCTAGCTAGCTATTTTGCACATGGTAGTATATATATGTCAATCCCAATCTCCCAGTTCATTCCACCCTCCCCTTCCCTCCGTGTCCACACGTTCGTTCTCTACATCTGCATCTCTATCCCTGCCCTGCAAATAGTTTCATCAGTATAGTTTTTCTAGATTCCATGTATATGCATTAATATACAACATTTGTTTTTTCTCTTTCTGACTTACTTCACTCTGTAAGACATTCTCTAAACTACAGTGAAGTATCACCTCACATCAGTCAGAATGGTCACCGTCAAAAAATCTGCAATCAATAAATTCTGGAGAGAGTGTGTGGAAAAGGGAACCTTTTGGTACTGTTGGTGGAAATGTAAATTGATACAGCCACTATGGTGAACAGTTCCTTAAAAAATGAAAAATAGGATTATCATATGACCCAGCAATTCCACTACGGGCCTGTGCCCTGAAAAAGCCATAATTCAAAAAGACACAGGCACCCCAGTAGAGACACACACAGAGGGCAGACGTGTGGATACAGGGCAGGCGGGAGGAAGGTGGAATGAACTGGGAGATTGGGATTGACATGCATACACTATCATATGTAAAATAGGTAGCTAGTGGGAGCCTTCTGGATAGCACAGGGAACTCAGCTCAGTGCTCTGTGGTGACCTAAGGGGTGGGATTGGAGTGAGGAAGGAGGTCCAAGAGGGAGAGGGCGTATGTATATACATATAGCTGATTCACATCATTGTACAGCAGAAACTAACACTATATTACAAAGCTACTATACTTCAACTAAAAAGAAAAAGAAGCATAGAGTTGAATGTGAAGTAAATTGATACTTTTTCTAGGAGTAAATGGCTTTGGAAAACAGGCAGAAACCATAAAGGAAAATAATGACATGTTTTACTATAAAAAATAAAATATAGCAAAGATCATAAACAAAATAGAAAGCTAAACAGCAAATGGGGAAAAATGTTTGAAACATGACTGAGAGTGACGCTCTTTAAAGTAAAGAGCTCTTATAAATTAAATCAATGGTGAACTTCACAATAGAAAAACAGTCAACGTTACAAAATGTAGATGGAACATAATCCTATTTTTCTAAAATAAATATGTATGTTCAATACATAGAACAAAAAGCTTGAATGGGATCTCAGGTGATTTTAATGATTTTTCTGATGTTTAATTGTATTTTCTATTCCTTTTGAAACATTTTTTTTATTACTGAAAAAGTTATTTAAAAAAATAAAACAAAAAAATATATAGCGAAAATGACTGAGGTGAACAGATACTGATGCTGTTGATGACATCTTAAGGCTTATTCATGGCTTGTCTAGTCAGTTGTTGTTCTGAATAGTTTTCAGATGAATATATCCTTTACCAGTGAGTATGTTTTCTTATATTATACCCATGAACTTCTTTGCTCTATAGGTTTATAGTTGAAAGAATGTGGGCAATTTTGACCCCAGTCTGCCATTAACAAGGGTTGTGATTATTTCAAGGGCTTCCTAGGTGGTGCTAGTGGTAAAGAACCTGCCTGCCATTGCAGGAGACATAAGAGACTCAGGTTTGATAGCTGGGTCAGGAAGATCCCCTGGAGGAGGGCATGGCAACCTACTCCAGTATTTGTGCCTGGAGAATCCCATGGACAGAAGAGCCTGGTGAGCTACAGTCCATGGAGTCACAAAAAGTCGGACACAACTGAAGCGACTGAACACACACACATGCAAGGCCTTGGAGTCTAACTCATGTTATAAAATCAGTCAAGGTCAGTTTTTTTTTTTTTAAGCTCTAGCTAGTTTCTAAAATGCTTCTTTAATTTATTTTGCAATGAGATTAGTTTTCAAAAGAAATCTCATGAAACTTGTAATAAAGGAATAAGGATTTTTTTTTTTTTGCTACTTATATTCTATGTGGTATATTTGAGGGTGCCTCAGAACATCTCAACATTTTGGTGCTGAAAAACTCTCAAGGAATCTTTCATGCTGCTGCTACCTCCAAAGAAGAGTTTGTTTTCTTTTTTAAAAAATTTAAATTTGTTTTATTAATTTATTACATAAGTAATATGTTTCACTTTAGAAAAATTAGAAAGTCAGATAACTTATACAAGAAATGGCTGTAATTCTAGCCACGGAAATAATTGCTGTTAATAGTAGACTGTATATCATCACACACATTTAAAAATATCTTATCAAAGCACTCATTATGCTGTAAATCTGCTTCCTGTTATTTAATAATGCATCCCAAGCACTTTCCATTGAGTAAAATATCTTTCCATAGTAGTTTTTAATGGAACATATGGTCCATGTCATCAGTCGCCTTTAAATGAACATTTAAATGGCTTTCCATTTTTCACCATTTCCGTTTTCCACTATTAAGATTTATACTACAATAAACAACTTTATATACATCTTTGTGCTTTTGTCTGATTGATTCCTCAGGATACATCCACCAAAGTGGAATTTCTACATTAAATGAAACCTTTATTTTCAGAGGCATTTATTAGTATGTCCAAATGGCCCATTATTGAGGTGTTAACAATTTACACTCCCTTTAGTCATGATCCTTAGCTATCTCTTAAACCTTTGACAGTCCAAGAGAATAAATAATGACATCTCAATAAGTTTTAATGTGCCCTACTCAGAGTACTAGTGAGGAAGTGTAGTTTCTCATACAGTTATCAGTTGTTTGCATTTCTTCTCTTGTGACTTCCCCATTTAGTTACTTCCCAATTCTAGGAGAGAATCCAGACTACTTTTGGGTGTTTGATTCAATCTAGAATTTCTCCCAATTTTCATCTTTTCATCTCATTTAAACCTTTCCTTTCTTATCTAATCCTTAGAAAAATGACCAGAAATCTAATATCCACCAAAACAATTTCTTCTATATGCTGTTAATTTTTCCAATCTACATTGACTTCTTTTAATAAATCTTTTAATAAAGCACAAAGCAATAGCATCTTTTAAAATGTGATAGGACAATAATGTTTTGAGGTTTGGGATGGGGTAAGAGCTTTGGCAAAAGAGAGGAAACACTCACTCCTGGTGAAAGAAATCGAGGGGAAGTGGAATTATTACTTTAGTATTTTTAAGAGTTTTACTATATGAATATTTGTTGTTCAGTCACTCGGTCGTGTCTGACTCTGCTACCCCATGGACTGCAGCATGCTAGGCTTCCCTGTCCTTCGCTATCTCCTGGAGTTTGCTCAAATTTATGACCACTGAGTTGATGATGCTATTCAACCATCTCATACCCTATCATCCTCTTCTCCTCATGCCCTCAATCTTTTACAGCATCAGGGTCTTTTCCAGATATGAATACTAAGAAGCATAAAATAACATGAACATTTCCCCAAACCTATTTTTATCACAAAATCATTTTTGCACCTCTTTGCCTTTATTCCCAGGTGAATGGTGGCCAAGAATCAAGCTGGACCCATGCAAACCTTTTATGCACTGTTGGAAAAATTAATTCCAAATACATGTCTTGCTGTGTGTCACAAACATCATCATTCTACGTGGCATATGAAATGAAAATAATTATGATGACTCAAAATATACCTCTGCAAGATTTATGCTTGAGTACAAGGAGCTCATCTAGAGATTTCCACTTCCTTGCTGCAGCAGAAGGTCTAGGAACTGAAATACTAGAGCTGAGAAGTTCCTTGGACCAACTCGTGCACCCCAGTTGCTTACCCATACAATGAAAGCTGCTGTTAGTGAAAACATCTTGCCTGAGATCATATTACTCAGAGTGGGAAAAACCCAGAGTTCCTAAGTCTAAATTCTGCAGGCCCTGCCTTCCAGTCATTACCTGGGGCCAGCTGTGGGCCCTGGTTCTAATCCCCAGCCTGTGTGTGAGGCAACACTTTGCTCTGTGCATACCCCAAATCAGTGCTGGACTCTGCTGCTCCTCAACACAGATGTGTTGACAAGATGAGGTGTTGCTAGTGGTAAAGAACTCACCTACCAATGTAGGTAGACCTAAGACATGTTGGTTCGATCCCTGAGTAGGGAAGATCCCTGGAGGAGGAAATGGCAACCTATACCAGTATACTTGCCTGGAGAATTCCATGCACAGAAGAGCCTGGCAGGTTACAGTCCATAGGGTTGCAGAGAGTCAGACACAACTGAAGCGACTTAGCAAGCATATTCTTATCAGCACACAGGGTTTAATACTGTCCTTAGTTGTTATATTTTCAAGTTTGCACTTCACAGAGATGACAAAGCTGATTATGACTCATAAAGCCCAGAAGAATAATTACTGCAGGGAAATTAAGATTTCTGTTTACACCGTGAAGCACACTCCTAATGAGAGATGCAGAATTTTGCAGCTTCTCTGCTTTTGCAACATGCACATTTGATGAGAATATATTTCACCGTCTACAGCCTCATATATTTCTGACTAGCTTTAAACTTAATTAGTCCCTTCTAAACCAATGTCAGTTATGTTCCGGGAGGGGGACTCTTCTTGAAGAACTTCCTCATTCTGATGAAATATGAGATGTTCATGGGCTATAAAAATAGGGAACACAAAGACTAAATTTCTTGTCTGGGGGCAAAGTTCCTGGAACATGTGCGTCAAGTGTCAGTAGCCTGTAATTCATTTGAGAACATTCCCGCTCACAAAGAACAAGAGTGCAAACTGCAAGCAACATCTGAGACTTTGCAGAAAACTCTTAGATAAAGAGGAAGGTGATAAGCTGATGAGGCCCCCACTCACTATGGAAATTTCAGAAGCTTTCTTTGAGCTGCTGTCCACTGATAAACTACCTCATGTTTTCCGAGTTCCCATAGTGAGAAGAACATTCAAGTGTGCCGTCTACAAAGTTAACTGTCTGACTACAACCCACAAAGATGAGATCTGCAACTCAGCTTTATGCCTCCCTAGCCTTGTGTCTGGCTTCACCCCTCCCTTCTCACTTTTATCCTTTGCTGCTCCCCTAAAAGGCTCTTCTTGAGTCAGCTTGTTCTCTTTATTTTGTGAACATTACTTCTTCTGGCCTGGCTTTTTCTCTATAGCACATTGTTTCCCCTGCCAGGGGCCTGTTGTTCAGTCATCCAGTTGTTTCTGACTCTGCAATCCCACAGACTGAAGCAGGCCAGGCTTCCCTGTCCTTCACAATCTCCCAGAGTTTGCTCAAACTTATGTACATTGAGTTGGTGATGCCATCCAACCATCTCATCCCCTGTCATCCCCATTGCCTCCTGCCCTCAATCTTTCCCAGCATCAGGGTCTTTTCCAATGAGAGAGCTCTTCGCATCAGGTGGCCAAATCATTGGAGCTTCAGCTTCAGTCCTTCCAGTGAATATTCAGGGTTAATTTCCTTTAGGATTGACTGATTTGATCTCCTTATTGTCCAAGGGACTCCCAAGAGTCTTCTCCAACACCAGGGATCTACCCTGATTTCTTCTAAGAGAACTCTGTTCCTCAGGTACAGGTACAGCCCATACTCACGGAACAAGTTTTGAGACTAGGTACTTTTTCAGGTGATGGACATGTCAAATAAATAAGCAATCATTCTTTCCTTCACGGTATTCATAATCCAATGAGATCTAAAAGCTTTGTATTTGCTCCAGTTCCATGCAATTCTTTCATTTGCTAAATTCCCAGAGTATTTATTTTCTAAACCTTTCCATTTTTGTGCTGTGCTAAGTTGCTTCAGTCATGTCCGACTCTTTGTAACCCTATAGACTGTAGCATGCCAGGCTCCTCTGTCCATGGGACTCTCCAGGCAAGAATACTGGAGTGGGCTGCCATATCCTCTTCCAGGGGATCTTTCCCACCCAGGGATCAAACCCACATCTCCTATATCTCCTGCATTGGCATGTTCTTTACCATTAGCACCACCTGGGAAGCCCTTCCATTCCTAGCTATCCGTTACTATTGTCTTGGAACACTTCTCCAAGCTTTGGTCTTCTGACTGTTTCCTTTGTGCACTTGAACAAATTCATTCCTTAATCTATAGATTTTTATGTGTATGTTTCTATAGATTTTGTCTTTTTTTTCAAATTAATTAAATTGAAAAGGAAAAGCTTATTACTATCTCAAATAGAAAACCAGCATTACTTGCCTTAATAAAAAGTAACCATAAAGAATATAATGAAACCATAACATTATTATTAAATTCTAGGAAAACACAGAAGAATGTTCATAGTAGCTCAATTTGTTAAAGCAAAAAGCTGAAAACAACTCAGATGTTCACAGTAGTATGCTAGGTAAATTGTTGTGTGTTCACACAATAAGAAACTACACAGCATGAAAAAGAACAAGCTCCTGTAACATCCACCAGATGACTATAACAGACAGAATGATGAATGAAAGATGCTAGACTATGTACTAAATGATTCCATTTCTATGAAAATCAAGAACGGGTATTGAAGCTCCCGAAGCTTGTTTGTCAGAAGAGATTAGGGAGGGAAAAACAACAAAAATTTAAAGATTCTTATCACATCACATCTCCTATTAAAATGTAAGCTCCAGAGACAGGAATCCTAACTGATTTGTTCAGTTGACACATCCCCAGTGCCTAGACTGGTACCCAGCACATGGGAAATACTCATTAAACATTTAAATAAGTGAATGGATTTTCTTTGTCCAGGAATCTGTGAGGTTATTTCTGCAACATCCCCATTCTTGAATCTACATCAGCTGGGAGAGGATCGTGAATCTTCATTTCACACTTTCTGAGGTCTGCGCTGCAGAACCTTCAAGAACCTTTGCTTTTCTGGATATCTGCAGCTCTACACAGCCCTTTGACTCCAGCCAGCACAGGCTCTTCTTCCATCATTATAAATTTGTTTTCTCCAAACTGCTCTCCCAGAGTGGTCACTTAGAAGAGCAGTCAGACTTTCACCACTAGTCCTTTCTTCCATGCTGAGTACATAAAACATTTGTATTGGGACAACTCCAATTTTGGCTGAAGTCCTTGCCTTTTGCAAGAGTCTTTTTTCAAGAAACAGCCACACTGTTGGATGTATTTCCAAGATGGAAGACACATGGTATTGCTTTGGTTGTGCTGACTACCTATGTTGTGGGAGGGTAAGACCCTTTCCACGAAGAGGAAACACTCTGACTTTTCAGAATGAAAATAAAACCTCAGTATGCAGAAGCTTTGTAGTTCTCTTTTTTTCTTTTATATGTTCTAGCATAAGAATCCTGAGGCAATTTGTATGCAATTACAAAAAACCTCAAATAGCCAAAGCTATTTGAGAAAGAAGAATGGAACTGGAGGAATCAACCTGCCTGACTTCAGGCTCTACTACAAAGCCACAGTCATCAAGACAGTTCGCTACTGGCACAAAGACAGAAATATAGATCAGTGGAACAAAATAGAAAGCCCAGAGATAAATCCATGCACATATGGACACCTTATCTTTGACAAAGGAGGCAAGAGTATACAATGGGTTAAAGACAATCTCTTTAACAAGTGGTGCTGGGAAAACTGGTCAACCACTTGTAAAAGAATGAAACTAGAACACTTTCTAACACCATACACAAAAATAAACTCAAAATGGGTTAAAGATCTAAACGTAAGACCAGAAACTATAAAACTCCTAAAGGAGAACATAGGCAAAACACTCTCCGA
>NW_011494640.1:12154682-12158586 GCF_000754665.1 Bison bison bison | reverse complement strand
AAGCAAGGTGAAAAGATAGCCTTCAGAATGGGAGAAAATAATAGCAAATGAAGCAACAGACAAACAACTAATCTCAAAAATATACAAGCAACTCCTACAGCTCAATTCCAGAAAAATAAATGACCCAATCAAAAAATGGGCCAAAGAACTAAATAGACATTTCTCCAAAGAAGACATACAGATGGCTAACAAACACATGAAAAGATGCTCAACATCACTCATTATCAGAGAAATGCAAATCAAAACCACTATGAGGTACCATTTCACACCAGTCAGAATGGCTGCGATCCAAAAGTCTACAAGCAATAAATGCTGGAGAGGGTGTGGAGAAAAGGGAACTCTCTTACACTGTTGGTGGGAATTCAAACTAGTATAGCCACTATGGAGAACAGTGTGGAGATCCCTTAAAAAACTGGAAATAGAACTGCCTTATGATCCAGCAATCCCACTGCTGGGCATACACACTGAGGAAACCAGAAGGGAAAGAGACACGTGTACCCAATGTTCATCGCAGCACTGTTTATAATAGCCAGGGCATGGAAGCAACCTAGATGTCCATCAGCAGATGAATGGATAAGAAAGCTGTGGTACATATACACAATGGAGTATTACTCAGCCATTAAAAAGAATCCATTTGAATCAGTTCTAATGAGGTGGATGAAACTGGAGCCTATTATACAGATGAAGTAAGCCAGAAAGAAAAACACCAATACAGTATACTAACGCATATATATGGAATTTATAAAGATGGTAAAATAAATAAATAAATAAATTTCTGATAATTATCGGAAATAATTTTTCATAGGACAAGTCTAGAGGAAAGCAGAAAAAAAAAAAAAAAAAAAAAAAAAAAAGAATCCTGAGGCAAACAGGCATGTGCCATAATCAAAATGAGGAGGTTAAATTTTTTTTTCAATTTCTACTCTGATTAATGATTTTATGAAACTGATAGAAGCTATATGCTTCTCCATTCTATACAATATTAGCATCATATATCACCTTCCCAGGTGGAGCCAGTGGTAAAGAATCCTCCTGCCAATGCAGTAGACACAAGACTGGGGTATGATCCTGAAAACTCCCATGGACAGAGGACCTGGCAGGCTCCAGCCCATGGGACTGCAAACAGTTGGACACGACTGAGCACTTGTCAGCATATCACTTTTTACTTCTCGTAGGAAATAATAGGATTGTTGCAAAAGTGACATTAACTCTCTTGCCTATGAAGATAGTTTCCAAAATAATAGAAAAATTGTAAAAATTTATGAGTGCTCCTTGGTTCATAACCCTTCTGGAAGCTCCTCCATGGAGCTAAGATTTGAAATGCAGCCTGAGCTTGTGTCTTGGCATTAGAGGTGAGTGGAAAGGGCTCTATATGTGGTCTTAGCCTCCAAAATAAATTTTTCTATCACTCCACCCAGGGATAATGGGATTTTAGGAAATCAGGACACAAGTTTAAGAACAGGAGCCACAGATTGAGAAACAGCTGGCTTTAAGGCCAGTTTTAAAGATTCCCTGGGTAATGTCAGTTGAGTCTCTGCCTCATTTTGCTTTCTTTGTTTTTCTTTTCTTTCCATCTCATGAGATCTGAGGACAGCATTTAGATGTTTTACTTCACGTCAATAAAATGTATCAGAAGGTCAAACTTACCTATGTGCCAAGGAGAGACATAGACCTTCAAGAAATTTTCAGATTAAAATTCTCTTTACTGACGTACAAGTAAAATGTGATATTGTTCTTATATTTTCCTTTTCCCCTTGTAAGCATCATCTTTTCCATTCTCATGCCTTGCTCCTGTAAACTGTCCTTAAAATGTAGATTTATTTTCCTCTCTCTGTGAAACTAATTTCCAAGCTACCTTAAATTTCATATTTCCTCGATATTAAGATTTCTCAATATTAAGAGTCCATTAACAATGTCCCTGATTTTATAGCTTTTTGTTGAGGGCAGAGGAATTACTCCTAAGTTAAATGTATACCTTGACATTGATTGCAAAATATATTCAGATTTTAGAAAATGGGAAAATAGAAGAGTATCTTAGAATGGATAAAATATGTTGTTGCTTTTGTTTGGAAAATTGCATTTTAATAGGGGAATTTAAGCCCCTGATGGGTATGTGAGAAGAAAAGATGGATATTTTCATGTGGGATGGGGAGTCTTTCTTGTGCTTTTCCTCATCTATTCTCTCCCACTTTCATTTATTTCAAGACTGGTCTCTCTCACTTTCATTTATTTCAAGATTACTCATATATCATCTTAGGACATTAATAGGTTGACAGACATTTCAAACCTCCTGGAGCAAAAACACTTAAAGAAAAGTGACAAAGCCAGATTTAAACCTGAATCTTTTATTTTCTAATTCCAGAAAAAATATATCCTGTTAAATTCCTCTCCTTTCCCCCAAACAGGTCTCAGTGAAAAGCAGTACATGGTAATTACAATACTTACAAAGACCATCTGTTACAAAACATCAGCAGAGAAAAGGTTATGGGAAGATATTATAGAAGCATTCTTTAAATTAATCAGTGTTCATCCAATTACCTACTCTTTGGTTTTATAAAGTGGAATAAACGAATGATTTGAAAAAGTAATGTCAGGGCAAAAGCAGAAGTCTAAAATCTAGATGTGACTATTAAGCACAATAGATTCTTTGACAAGGATGTCAGTTATTGGGACTTAGAGTCAAAAGAGAGTTAAATGAGACAATACACTTTTAAAGAACTTAGCTTGCGATACAGTTGAGTGCTTGGTGAATGTGTCCAAGGAGTAATATTATATACGAGGTCAGAGTTGTTCTGATGTCAATAACATCCAGAGGAAGACTGGGAATGCTCATCCTTTCCAGCCATTTGTTCTAGAAGACATAGATTTATTGAAGTTGCACCACTTCAACCAGACAACATAGCTGAATTTAAAAATAAATAGTTTTTAAAAATTATTTAAAAATAAATAATCTGTCATTTAAAAATAAATCCCCTCCATTTTGTGTGTGGGTATGTATGACTGTGAATTCAGAGATAAGAGTTAATCACAGCTCTGGTAATGTCTTAATACTTTCAGGAGGAAGTTTGACATTTTTCTTAGTTGATGGGCCAGAAGAACCTTTACAGAGTATCTTTGCTTCTTCAACATTTCACACATGAGAATCAGAAAAAAGTATTGGTAAATCCAGATTTCTTTACTTTTCAAAGTGATTTTCTTTTCCCTATGGAGCAAATTATATAAGAAAAGCATACTTCTTTTGGTTAGATAAAAGTGTGATTTTGAAAGGAAGGAGGAGGGAAGGAGGAGTATAACTTTGTGAGTTTTCTTTGGATCCTTTTGCAGTAGGAAGTAGATTTAATGAAGAGTTACTGCAAGGAAGTGCTGTAGTGAAGCATAGAGGGAGACAGGAGGCTTCTGAGTTAGCGTGGGCAGGGACACTGCGCTCCAGAGACAGGGATGAAGCATCAGAGTGGAGAGGGTACTGGAAGGGGTGATGGAAGAAGGCTAATGGCCACCATTTTGCCCAAATCAGCACTGATGGCGCCTCTTTATGCATAATATGTGTGCAGTGCATGTTAAGTATCTCCAGGCATCCTACTGAGTACAACCCCATGGACTGTGGCCCTCTAGGCTCCTCTGTCCATGGGATTCTCCAGGCAAGAATACTGGAGTGGGTTGCCATGCCCTCCTCCAGGGGATCTTCCTGACCCAGGGATTGAACCTCACATCTCTTATGTCTCCTGCATAGGCAGGCAGGTTCTTTACCACTCATGCCACCTGGGAAGCCCAATATATATATGCACATTATATATATATATATATATGTATATATATAAAGAGGTAAATGTGATAAAGATGACTCTTCTACAATTGTTCTTCAATCTGCTGTTTTGTAACCTTGTAATCTTGGAGGTAGCTTATT
>NW_011494640.1:12151366-12154582 GCF_000754665.1 Bison bison bison | reverse complement strand
CTCCGAGCCTGGCCTTCAGGAGGTGTTGGCTTTGCTGACTGCATTACTCTATATCTGTTAGAAAAGGCCGCACTCCTTGTTAATGATAACTTGTTTCTAGCTGTCTGTAGTGTGATAACTCTTTTTAGCTAGGCTGCATTTCAGCTTCATGACAGCATTAACTACTTTTGAACTGTGGTGTTGGAGAAGACTCTTGAGAGTCCCTTGGACTGCAAGGAGATCCAACCAGTCCATTCTGAAGGAGATCGGCCCTGGGATTTCTTTGGAAGGAATGATGCTAAAGCTGAAACTCCAGTACTTTGGCCACCTCATGTGAAGAGTTGACTCATTGGAAAAGACTCTGATGCTGGGAGGGATCAGGGGCAGGAGGAGGAAGGGATGACAGAGGATGAGATGGCTGGATGGCATCACCGACTCGATGGACGTGAGTCTGGGTGTACTCTGGGAGTTGGTGATGGACAGGGAGGCCTGGCGTGCTGTGATTCATGGGGTCCCAAAGAGTCAGACACGACTGAATGACTGAACTGAACTAAATTGAAATAACAGTTCATTAGACATGATCTGTGAGATACAGTGAAGATGCACTGAGAAGAGAACCAATGAGGAGAATTCTCACCAGACATTGAATCTGTTGGTATCTTGATCTTGAACTTCTCAGCCTCCCAAACTATAGGAAATAACTTTGCTGTTTAAGTCATCCAATCTATGGTAATTTGTTATAGCAGCCAAAACTAAGACAGTTGGCCAATTTTTATGTTAATGGGAATAATTCAGTAGTGAGGCAGCCATTGATGTGATAAGGGAGAGAAGGAGTAATTACTGCAGGTTAATTTTTGAAAATGTGGAGAAAGACAGTCTTCAGAGTATTACTGGAGGTGTGGCCCATTGTTGAGAGCAGTGACATTTTATTTGATGTAATGGAGAAATTATGAGAAAAGATGTAAGGTGACAAGTTTTGCTAGTGGGAAGATGAAGGCATTGATTTTTTTCTTTAAATCAATAACATATGAGACAAGGCTATTGTTTGTGAATGAGAAGTTTGGACAGAGTGCAGGTGTTGGAGAAGGGACAGTAAGATGTGAAATAATTTGAGTGAGTAGGAAAGTAAATGAATTGAAGAAGTATAATATTATTGCTGGGCTGTGCTGGTTGAGCTTTTGAGGTCTGTGATCATAAATTATGTTGTTGTTGTGTAGTCACTAAGTCATGTCTGTCTCTTCTGTGACCCCATGGACTGTAGCCTGCCAGGCTCCTCTGTCTATGGGGTTTTTCAGGCAAGAATACTGGAGCAGTTTCCATATCCTACTCCAGGGGATCTTCCCAATCCAGGGATTGAACCTGCATCTCTGCACTGCAGGCAGATTCTTTACCACTGAGCCACATAGGAATCCCCTGATCATAAATTCTAGGAGATATCACATAGCACTGTTGTTTTTCATCAATGATCAGTTACTTGGTTGCATCACAGATATACAGTTGAGTTTAAACAAGAATAAGACTTTCTTTAGCATGCTGGTAGTGGTAAAAGGGAGCAGGCAATAGTTAGAATGATGTACCAGTGCAATCTTATCTGTGTGAGGCCTCAGAAGAAATGGCTAATGATTATATGTGGTAGGCACTTTCTATAATGGCTCCTAATTACCCACACTTCTTGATGTTTACACCCTTGTGCGATTCCCTTGGGTCCTGTGTATAGATTGAACCTAGTGACTTTCTTCTAGTAAATAGACTATAGCTGATTGAGTGTCATTTCAGAAATTAGGTTACAAAAGACTGTGATTTCTATCTTAGTAGCACTGTCTCTCTTATCTTCTCATTTTCTCTGCTCTGATAAGGTATGTACCCTATTTTGAGATGCCCTGTGGAAAGGTCCACATGGCCAGGAACCTCTGACCAACAGTCAATGAGAAATTGAGGCCCTCAGTCTAACAGCTTGCGAGGAAGTGAATCCCACCAACAATTTAGAAGCAGATGCTCTTCCAGTTAAGGTTTAGATGAGACTGCAGTTGTGACCAACCAACCTCTTGATTGCAGCCTTTGTGAAAAACCCTCATCTGGAAGTCTTAACTCAGCCATGCCCAGGTTCCTTACCCACAGAAACTATGACCTAACAAATGTTTGCTGTTTTAAGCCATTACATTTGGGGATGATTTGCTGTGCAACATTAGATAACTGGTAAATGACATGATGATGGAATGAATGAGTCAGAGGACTTGAGGGGAGCTAAAGAATGAGTGGAATGGTTATGCTAGAGCAGATAAAGATAGGAAGTAGTGGCCATGGAGGGGGAAGTGGGTACTTGAAGTCAAGATTTCAGATATGGTGCAGATAACAATAAAGACAAGGTCTACGAGATGACTACAAAGATGGTGGCTGAGGTGGGGTGAAGGAATAGATCTTTGGAAGTTAAAAGACTAAGAAACCTAGAAGGCAAGGTATTAGATCTGCACAGATGCTGATATAATCAAACTAACAAGGAAAGAAATGGAGAAGAAGACTGTGTGAAATATGAGCCTGTTGTTATCCTGAGGGTCCTCTAACCTTAAAGTGAGTGAGTAAAAGTTTCTCAGTCATGTCTGACTCTGTAACCCCATGAACTAACCTCCCAGGCTCCTCTGTCCATGGGAGTGAATTCTCCCAGCAAGAATACTGGAGTGGGTAGCCATTCCCTTCTCCAGATCTTCTTGACTTAGGAATTGAACCAGGGTCTCCTGCATTGTAAGTATATTCTTTACCAGCTGAGCTATGAGGGAAACCCCTAACTTTATAAGGTAGGTCTCTCTCCAGGATACATCTTGGATATGAATATGACACTGTAGCCAGTGCTCTGATAATTAGACACATCAGCTAGAGACTTTGCAATATAAGTTGGGGAAATGAAGAAACATAGAGATGATGCATCCATTTTAAAAATGGTAATGATAGCAGAATCTTCTAGTCTCCAGTAACACCATTACCCAATATCTAGTCTCAGTGAGACTGGGGTGGAACAGTGAATTCTGTGTATTAGCAGTGGGGGCAAAATAGGTTCATGGGGCCAGAACTGTGCCTCCAGTGAATTCTCTAGGGTGTTCTGTAAGCTACCTGTAAATTCACTTTTTGGCATAAGTTAGTCAGAGTTTAATTCCTCTGGTGCAACTAAGAATCCTGATTGACAATGATGTGGTAAAATCTGATGCCATGAACATCAAAAAAAAAAAAAAAAGGGAGGAATGG
>NW_011494640.1:12147618-12151266 GCF_000754665.1 Bison bison bison | reverse complement strand
AACAACAAAAAAAAAAAAAAAAAAGTGAGGAATGTGTTTCATGAGGACCACATAGAAGGACTAAAAGGGGAAGTGGTTTTGTTCAATAACAAAGTTATGATATACCAATAAATGTACCTAAAAGCATGTTCATTTTAGCCTTATTTATAATAGCAAAATAGACAATTGCTTAAAAAACATGCTCTATAGAGAGTTGCTCTAAAAATTTAGCCAAAAATTGTTCTCCTATAAGTTTTTGTAAGAAATTACAATGCTGTGTTCTTGAAAAATTAATAACACAGAAGAATGTTTAAGATTTGTTGACAAGTGAGAAGAACAAGGTTACAGGTTACAGGATGATATATACAATGTGAGCTCAGTTTTGTTGAGAAAACTATAGAAGTCTGTATAAAAAAATACTAGAGGTATATATTACTACCTTTACATGTTAAAAGTGATTGTCTTTGGAGAAAAGGATTATAAGTCATTTACATTTTGCTATTTGTGCTTTTAAGTATTTTCAAATCTTTTGAAAGGAGTGGTTTAAGTAATGTAAAAAAAATTATTTTTATTTTTATTTTTTTATGTTTTAGTTTTTCTTTTTTTTTAAATTTAATTTTATTTTTAAACTTTACAAAATTGTATTAGTTTTGCCAAATATCAAAACGAATCCACCACAGGTGTGGAATTTGATAAATATTTCCTCCAAAAATATGCTGAGGATTCGGTGTGGCTTTCTTACATGTAGTCCAGCCATGGTGATAGGAGTCCTGGCCCCCAGGATCTCCAGCATGAATTCTGAAGCTTTATTGTGGATTGTGTCATGGTTGCCTCCTTGCAGATGTGAAAGAAGCTATGGTGGTCATCAGTATACCTAATTTGACTGATAGTGGAGCTTTGGAATTTTCTTTCCTTAGAAGGACCTATTTTCCTTGGGTGACAAGAAAGAATAGAGGTAGTCTGTAATAGTTGCTTTTCAAAACCAGGTAAGAAAATTCACTAGGTCTTGGAATCTTTATCTAGTCTTGAATCTAAGCTCTGATTCATAGTTGTTGTTCAGTCAGTCAGTCGTGTCCGACTCTTTGTGAGCTCATGGACTGAAGCACACCAGGCTTCCCTGACCTTCACCATCTCCTGGAGCTTGCTCAAACTCATGTCCATTGAGTTGGTGATGCCATCCAACCACCTCATTCTCTGTTGTCCCCTTCTCCTTCTGCTTTCAATTTTTCCCAGCATCAGGGTCTTTTACAATGAGTCAGCTCTTGGCATCAGGTGGCCAAAGTATTGGAGCTTCAGCTTCAGCATCAGTTCCTCCAATATTCAGGATTGATTTCCTTTAGGATTGACTATTTTGATATCCTTGCAGTCCAAGAGACTCTCAAGA
The DNA here is from genome assembly GCF_000754665.1 of Bison bison bison. Lineage (NCBI taxonomy): Eukaryota > Metazoa > Chordata > Mammalia > Artiodactyla > Bovidae > Bison > Bison bison. The sequence continues at coordinate 12,149,903 of NW_011494640.1, read as the reverse complement.
GTCTTCAGCACCACAGTTGGAGGTGATTCATAGGGTAATTTTAAAATCTTTAACAATGTCTATATTTTCTTCTTGTTCAAAGCTTTAGTAAAGCTTTATTTTGTTGAAACATGTGGTTTAATTTCCATAACATTAGTTTCCAAAAGCATTTTGGAAATCTTTTTTCCATAGATGGAAAGTTTTATGAAACCCTGTTTATCTTGAAAAAAATCTTTTTCCACTATAATACAGAACAGAGAGAAAAGAAACACTCCCTCAAAAACCAGAGTAGTGTTCACTTAAGAAAGATAATCCACTTGTTTAATCTTTATGCAGCATTAATACGCCAAGATTTTTTTTAATGTAGCTTAGTCAAGCTTAATATACTTAACTGCTTTACAGAAAAAGATAAATCCTATTTTCTCTATGTATTTCAACATAATTTTATTTTAAAAAGTCTATATAAGATAAGATGTATGTGTTGTAAACAATACAAAATAGCTAAAATACATTGGTTTTGTAAATTTCAGTTCATAATCAGTTGCAGCTGTGTAGTATCCAAACGTTGGAAGAGTGAACACAGAGAACTACATAAACTTTGAATGTGAATATCACACTTGTTCTTTCAAATTTTTGGCTAACATCATACTGCAGAATCCTTACAAGAAATTGGCTCTCATTGGTTTTGCCTTTTCTGGACCTCTGAGAAATTTTGAGGTCACTGTCAGCATGGGGCCCAGGCTTCTTTCTGAGCTCCAGATCAGGTGCCCTTGGATTTTCACCAAATCTAATGAATCCATAGGGTCAACACCCTGACTTCAGTAGTTTCTTGAGGGAAGAACATCGGCCATAGCCTTCCTGGAGGTTAATGCAGAACTAAAATCATTGCCTTGATTTTGAGATTTAAGACACTTAATTTTCTTTCTTTTTTTTTGGTGAGTCAAAGAATGGGTAACTTTCCAGCCATCTGAGACAAATTCAGATGAAGAATTCCACATAGAGTTGCTTAGAAGCCAGTAATCTATGCAGAATTCTTCATTTTGTGGAAGTCCTTGGAATTCTACATGTTGTTTGGGTGTTGTGCATGAATTACCTCTGTGGAAGAAGTTTCTAACTTCTTCAGGCATCTCATAAATAACTAATGTATGTCCAAAACTGGCACCTGCACTTCTTGCTTCAATTTGAGAACTCCTGTAAGATCATGGCATCTGGTCCCATCACTTCATGGGAAATAGATGGAGAAACAGTGGAAACAGTGTCAGACTTTATTTTTTGGGGCTCCAAAATCACTGCAGATGGTGACTGCAGCCATGAAATTAAAAGACACTTACTCCTTGGAAGGAAAGTTATGACCAACCTAGACAGCATATTCAAAAGCAGAGATATTACTTTGCCAACAAAGGTCTGTCTAGTGAAAGCTATGGTTTTTGCAGTGGTCATGTATGGATGTGAAAGTTGGACTGTGAAGAAAGCTGAGCACCGAAACTGATGCTTTTGAAATGTGGTGCTGAAGAAGACTCTTGTGAGTCCTTTGGACTGCAAGGAGATCCAACCAGTCCATCCTAATGGAGACCAGTCCTGGGTGTTCATTGGAAGGAATGATGCTGAAGCTGAAACTCCAATACTTTGGCCACCTCTTCTGAAGAGTTGACTCATTGGAAAAGACCCTGATGCTGGGAGGGATTGGGGGCAGGAGGAGAAGGGGACGACAGAGGATGAGATGGCTGGATGGCATTACCGACTCGATGCACATGAGTTTGGGTGAACTCCGGGAGTTGGTGATGGACAGGGAGGCCTGGCGTGCTGCAATTCATGGGTTCACAAGGAGTCAGATACGACTGAGCGACTGAACTGAACTGAACTGATTTAAAACTTGCAGGTTATGCTGAAGACCAGGATCATTTTATATCTGAGAGAAATGAAAGAAATTGTTTTTCTTCAGATGAGAGAATGTAATTTTATTACCAATTATTGTGCTTTCTCTATCTGCTCTTTTTTTCTCCTTCAGATATTAGTGTTTCTTAGGTCTCTTGGAACTCTGCTTCAGGTCTCTTAAATCTTCCTTGATTATTTCTATCTGTGTCTGTCTTTTATTTTTTTAAAGGTCCACTTCTACCAATAATTTAGAGAAGAGCTAACACCTATCCTACTCAAACTCTTCCAGAAAATTGCAGAGGAAGGTATACTGGCAAACAATGAGGCTACCATCACCTTAATACCAAAACCAGACAAAGATGCCACAAAAAAAGAAAACTACAGGCCAATATCACTGATGAACATAGATGCAAAAATCCTGAACAAAATTC
>NW_011494640.1:12146908-12147518 GCF_000754665.1 Bison bison bison | reverse complement strand
AAAAAGAAATAAAAGGAATCCAGATTGGAAAAGAAGTAAAACTCTCACTGTTTGCAGATGACATGATCTTCTATATAGAAAACCCTAAAGACACCACCAAAAATTACAAAAGCTAATCAATGAATATTAAAGTTAGTAATATTAATTGCAGGATATAAAATTAACACACAGAAATCCCTTGAATTCCTGTACACTAACAATGATAAAACAGAAGGAGAAATTAAGGAAACAACTCCATTCACCATTGCAACAAAAATAATAAAATACTTAGGAATCAGTTCAGTTCAGTTCAGTCACTCAGTCGTGTCCGACTCTTTGTGACCCCATGAATTGCAGCACGCCAGGCCTCCTTGTCCATCACCAACTCCCGGAGTTCACTGAGACTCACATCCATCGAGTCAGTGATGCCATCCAGCCATCTCATCTTCTGTTGTCCCCTTCTCCTCCTGCCCCCAATCCTCCCAGCATGAGTCTTTTCCAATGAGTCAACTCTTCACATGAGGTGGCCAAAGTACTGGAGTTTCAGCTTTAGCATCATTCCTTCCAAAGAAATCCCAGGGCCGATCTCCTTCAGAATGGACTGGTTGGATCTCCTTGCAGTCCAAGGGAC
>NW_011494640.1:12138014-12146507 GCF_000754665.1 Bison bison bison | reverse complement strand
TTCTTCAGCACTCAGCTTTCTTCACAGTCCAACTCTCACATCCATACATGACCACTGGAAAAACTATAGCCTTGACTAGACGGACCTTTGTTGGCAAAGTAATGTCTCTACTTTTGAATATGCTATCTAGGTTGATCATAACTTTCCTTCCAAGGAGTAAGCGTCTTTTAATTTCATGGCTGCAGTCAATAAATCTACCTAAAGAAACAAAAGACCTATACAGAGAAAACTAAAACACTGATGAAAGAAATAAAAAATGACACAGATGGAGAAATATACCATGTTCATGGATCAGGAGAATCAATATAGTGAAAATGAGTATACTATCCAAAGCAATCTATAGATTCAATGCAATCCCTATCAAGCTACCAATGATATTTTTCACAGAACTAGAACAAATAATTTCACTTTGTATGGAGATACAAAAAACATCAAATAGCCAAGCAATCTTGAGAAAGAAGAATGGAACTGGAAGAATCAACCTGCTTGACTTCAGACTATATTACAAAGTTATAGTCATCAAGACAGTATGGTACTGACACAAAGACAGAAATATAGATCAAAGGAACAAAATAGAAAGCCCAGAGATAAATCCATGCACCTATGGACATCTTATCTTTGACAAAGGAGGCAAGAATATACAATGGAGAAAAGACAATCTCTTTAACAAGTGGTGCTGGGAAAATTGGTCAACCACTTGTAATAGAATGAAACTGGAACACTTTCTAACACAATACACAAAAATAAACTCAAAATGGGTTAAAGATCTAAAGGTAAGACAAGAAACTATAAAACTCCTAGAAGGAAACATAGGCAAAACACTCTCTGGGATAAATCACAGCAGAATCCTCTATGACCCATCTCCCAGAGTAATGGAAATAAAAGCAAAAATAAACAAATGGGACCTAATTAAACTTAAAAGCTTTTTCACAATGAAGGAAACTATAAGCAAGGTGAAAAGACAGCCTTCAGAATGGGAGAAAATAATAGCAAATGAAGCAACAGACAAAGAATTAATCTCAAAAATATATAAGCAGCTCCTACAGCTCAATTCCCGAAAAATAAATGACCCAATGAAAAAATGCGCCAAAGAACTAAGCAGACATTTCTCCAAAAAAGACATACAGATGGCTAACAAACACATGAAAAGAGGCTCAATATCACTCATTATCAGAGAAATGCAAATCAAAATCATAGTGAGACTATTCCATGTGGGTCAGAATATCTGCTATCAAAAAGTCTACAAACAATAAATGCTGGAGAGAGTGCAGAGAAAAGAGAAACCTCTTACACTGCTGGTGGGAATGCAAACTAGTACAACCACTATGGAGAACAGTGTGGAGATTCCTTAAAAAACTGGAAATAGAATTGTCATATGACCCAGCAATCCCACTACTGGGCATATACCCCAAGGAAACCAGAATTGAAAAAGACATATGTACCCCAATGTTCATCACAACACTGTTTACAATAGCTAGGACATGGAAGCCACCTAGATGTCCATTAGCAGATGAATGGATAAGAAAGCTGTGGTACATATACACAATGGAATATTACTCAGCTATTAAAAAGAACACATTTGAATCAGTTCTAATGAGGTGGATGAAACTGGAGACTATTATACAGAGTGAAGTAAGTCAGAAAGAAAAACACCAATACTGTATATTAACACATATATATGGAATTTAGAAAGATGGCAACAGTGACCCTATATGCAAGACAGAAAAAGAGACACAGATATAACGAACAGACTCTTGGACTCTGTGGGAGAAGGCAAGGCTGGGATGATTTGAGAGAGTAACACTGAAACATGTATATTACCATATGTGAAATAGATTGCCAGTGCAAATTTGATGCATTAAACAGGGCTCTCAAAGTTGGTACACTGGGACAACACTGAGGGATGGGGTAGGGAGGGAGGTGGGTGGAGGGTTTAGGATGGGGAACACATGTACACTCATGGCTAATTCATGTCAATGTATGGCAAAAACCACTGCAATATTGTAAAGTAATTAGCCTCCAATTAAAATTAATTAATTTTAAAAAGCCATACAGAGTCAATAAAGTTCATATTATTTTATTTTTAAAAAGCAGTTTTAGATTTAAAACAAAATTGAGATAAAAGTACACAGATTTCCATTATACTCTTACCCTGCCCCCACCATATGAACAGCCTTCCCCATTATCAGCATTCAGGGTTGATTTCCTTTAAGATTAACTGGTTTGATCTCCCTGCTGTCCAAGGGACTCTCAAGAGTCTTCTCCAGAACAGTTTGAAAGCATCAATTCTTTGGTGCTCAGCCTTCTTTTTGATCCAATTCTCACATCCTTAAATGACTACTGGAAAAACCATAGCTTTGACTATACAGACCTTTGCCAGCAAAGTGATTTCTTTGCCTTTTAAAACACTGTCTAGGTTTGTCATAATTTTCCTTCCAAGAAACAAGCATCTTTTAATTTCATGGCTGTGGTCATCGTCCACAGTAATTTTGGAGCTCAAGAAAATAAAATCTGTCACTACTTCCACTATTCTTATTATGCATTCTTGTGTGTGTGTTAGTCACTCCATCATGTCCGATTCTTTGTGACCCCAAGGATTGTAGCTCACCAGGCTTCTCTGTCCATGGAATTCTCCAGGCAAGAATACTGGAGTGGATTGCCATTCCCTCCTCCAGAGGAATTTCTCAACCCAGAGATAGAACCCTGGTCTCCTGCATTGCAGGAAGATTCTTTACCATTTGAGCTACAAGGAAGTCCTACACTCATATTATGTTATTCAAATCATTTTCTGTCTCCACCAGCATGGAGAACTTTAGTTCAGTACAGTTCAGTCACTCAGTTGTGTCCGACTTTTTGTGACCCCATGGACTGCAGCACGCCAGGCCTCCCTGTCCATCACCAACTCCTGGAGTTTACTCAAACTCATGTCCATTGAGTTGGTGATGCCATCAAACCATCTCATCCTCTGTCATCCCCTTCTTCTCCCACCTTCAATCTTTCCCAGAATCAGGGTCTTTTCAAATAATTCAGCTCTTCACATCAGGAGTTTCAGCTTCAACATCAGTCCTTCCAATGAACACCCAGGACTTATATCCTTCAGGATGGACTGGTTGGATCCTCTTGCAGTCCAAGGGACTCTCAAGAGTCTTCTCCAACACCACAGTTCAAAAGCATCTATTCTTTGAAGCTCAGCTTTCTTTATAGTCCAACTCTCACATTCATACATTGCCAAGGTCCAGCCCTGGCTGATCCAGGGAGTTCAAAGCAGGGATGACGTCGGTGAATACACTGGCTTTAATTAAGTATTAATTAGAGATATAAAGAGTAATAGAATGAGGATAGCTCAGTAGGAAAATTCAGTGGAGAAAAGAGGCTGAGTAGCTTGGTTTACGCGGGAGACCAATAAAACTTCAAGACAAGAAGCTTGCACCACTTACGTAGGCCGCAGCCGTCCTTCCATTCTCCCAAAGGAGAGGAGACACTGAGGCCTCCCCGGTCGGATCTTAGAAGCCCAGGCATAATTAGTAAGCATGGCGGGCTCCGTGCTCCAGATGGAGACTCAGCCAGAGTTTGAGAGAGAGAGAGACATGGGGAGACCAGTATTTCGAGGAACTGATCCCAATTCTTTATTTTCCATGGTCTATTTTTATACACTGAGATGTTATGCAAAAGTCCCGTGGGGTCAGCAGTCCTGACTTTTATCAAAGTCAGGTGCTTCATACAAATGTATACAGAGGTCTTAGGGGTGTTACATCATCTTCTGGCCAGGGGGCCTGCTGACAATTTATGACCCTTTCCTTGCGACAGTGGTCAATCAACCAGGACGCTTATTTCTCCAGGGGTGATTATTTTTGAAACAGACGCCACCTTCTGAAGGTACGAGATAAAGTTACGTTCCTATAGGGTGAGGGTGTAGTGGGTTTTAATTAAGGAAAGAGTTTACTTAGCCTAAGGTCTAACGTGATTAATATCAAAGGTTAATACTTATTTCTTCTATATGTTCATTAATGTGTGTAAGGGCAGGGGATGTGGAGACTTAGCAACAAACATTGGCTCAACAAATGAAAAACCCTTCACCAATACAATTTCTAATCAGCCCACTATACTTATACTAATGGTTTTCTAACTTTTCTAAGGAACCTGCTTTTAGAAGGTTTAAAGCCTCTCGTGCCTCTCACAGTTGGGAGGCTGTAAGCAATCACTTGTGGCCGGACAAGCCTGTCAGGCAGGCTAGAGAACCTTCAGAGGAGTTTGTAGGTTGAAACACTCCTATCACGCCCAGGAATTATTATTAACTGGAGCTCTAAGTTAACTCCTTCTCCAAAAGAGGTGGTGGGGGACAGCCCCCCGTAAAGTCAGAGGTGTAGGTGAGAGCACAAAGTAGTAAAGTAGGCAGACTCTGGTTTTGGGGGTAGATGCTTGAGAATTTCCAGGGGGTCTCCTGAGGCTCGATCCCACCTTTGTGTATGTCGAGCCTCCTTCCTCATGACCTTTGCCACGGGTGGAGTGCCTCACGCCGGCTCCCAACAATACATGACTACTGGAAAAACAATAGCCTTGACTAGATGGACCTTTGTTGGTAAAGTAATATCTCTGCTTTTTAATATGCTGTCTAGGTTGGTCATAACTTGCCTTCCAAGGAGTAAGCATCTTTTAATTTCATGGCTGCAATCACCATCTACAGTGATTTTGGCGTCCAAGAAAATAAAGTCTGCCACTGTTTCTCCATCTATTTGCCATGAATTGATGGGACCAGATGCCATGATCTTAGTTTTCTGAATGTTGAGCTTTAAGCCAACTTTTTCAGTCTCCACTTTCACTTTCATCAAGAGGCTCTTTAGTTCTTCTTTGCTTTCTGACATAAGGGTGTTGTCATCTGCATATCTGAGGTTATTGGTATTTCTCCTGACAATCTTGATTCCAACTTGTGCTTCATCCAGCCCAGTGTTTCTCATGATGTAGTCTGGAGACCTTAAGAACTTCTTAAGAAGTCTTGCATTCTTATTATATTGTATTCACATCATTTTCTGTCTCCACCAGCAACTGTATTTCATTAGGGACAAATCCAGACATTCTCTTTGTTCTTCATCACAGCTGGCAAGCTCCCTTATGTGAATTACTCTTACTTGGTGATCCAGGCTCAGTTCTAACTAAAAAGGAAGACCCAGTGTATCATGTATAAGAGAGGCACTTCTAGAGCAGCAGTAAGTTGTCCTTGTAGAGGTACCAAACAGAGCCTGTTTTCGCTGTTTCCCAGGCCTCTTCCTATCCCACTCTGAGAGTACAGAAAATTCAGATCAGTTGTTCAATGGATATAAAGACCTGGTACCCTTATCCCATGAATGTTCACCTCCTCTGCAGAGTCCGGGGATCTTTTGGGGCCAAGTTCTTTAATACCATGACATTCAGATCATTGGAACCTCTTCAGTTTCTGCCATCAGGTTTCCATTTAGCCCAAAGAGGAGAGACCCCTGAAACAGTTTTGTTACTCATACTCTTGGGCTCCATCTATTTTTTGGCCCTAGCTGAGAGGAGGATGAGTTGGAGCTGTGCTCAGGCTAAATAAGCATGAGAAGTAGTCATCTGCTGTTTCTAGAATTCTGCTCTCCAGAAACATACAAACAAAAATAACACCTTTTTCAGTGAGAAGATTCATTTTAAGATCATGATGTATATCTTCTACCATATGCAGAAAGTTCTATTGGATTGGCATCCTCTCAACTATACTTATTATCTGTTTCCATATTTTACTAACACAATAATAACACATTCACAGTGGTAACACTGGAGCTACCGTAAGATGCTAAAGCAATACAATATTACTAAAGAAAGTCAAATTACACTCAGCACAAAGCTTTAGTGTCTGAATTTGTTCCACTGAGATACTTAAAAATGTCAACTCATGAATGATTCCATGGTAACATTATAAAAAACCAGTTTATTCAATTGATCAGAATAGCTGACAAGGTGAGTTGAAAGAGTTTACCAGTTATTTCATGTTAGGTCAAATGGAGTTGTTCTAAACCTTAAATAGTAACATAAAATATATTTCAAGTGTTTTTGTGAATAACGTTATAAAACTTCCACATTTTCCAAAATTCAGCATATTTCGAGTTGGTAATAATTGTGTTTATTTTACTTCTCATGCAAATTTGTTTTTCCTCCTTTATGACTGTTTTCCTGTTGAAGAGAGGTTTTGGTTTTCAACTTCTTAAATATTCATAGTAGACAATTATGCCTGAAGGACTGAGATTTGCTACTCTCTCTCAGCTTTGTTTCTCTTAGATCAGTGACAGGAGATGAAATGTGAACAATATGAATCTAGAACACAATTTTATGGCAGTGGAATATGAGAGAATTTATTATGCTATGCAATTATGCAGTTCTTAGCACTAGAGTGTGTACATTGCTGATTTCATAATGTCATTTTCCTTATTTAATGGCTCCAAGCAAAGACAAAGATTCTAGTTTCATAAAGTGTTATCCTCATATACAGAGAGCTTTAAATATTATATATCTTATTTATAATGAATTTTCTTTGCTTCTTTTCCTCAGGCCCTTTCTAAGAAAATATTTTTTTATATTGAGAAGTTAGACAACTGGATTTCTGATTTGTGTTTCAGACTGAAAAATACATGCTTTAAATATTTTGGTAATTATCCTAATAGAAACATAACCCTTATACACTTGGTGACTACTAATTTTTTCCCCCATTTTAGACCTTTCTCTTGATCTGGAAATTAAATTCAACAGCCTACTTGGCATCTCCACCAGGATATTATAAGACGAATCCTAAATCTTGCATGCCCAAGTGGAAGCATTTATTTCCTACCTGTAGCAGTTTAATGATGTTTTTCCTAAAGTTATATCTATTCAAAATCTCAGAAAGTGATCTCATTTGAAGTAAAAGACTTTGACAAAATATTTAAGTTAAGGACTTCAAGATGAGATCATCCTGGATTAGTGTGAGCCCTCCATCCAATGTCCTTACAGAGACAAGAGGAGAGAATATAGAGACCCAGGGGAGAAGGCCATGGGAAGATAAGAGAAGGTATCAGAGTTATGCTGACACAAGTCAAGGACCATCAGGAGCCCTAAGAAGCTGGAAGAAAGAAAGATTCTCCCCTAGAGAATTTGGAGGGAATGTGGCCATACCAATTCTTTGATTTCAGACTTCTGGCCTCCAAAACTGTGCAGGAATAACTTCTGATGTTTTAAAGCCACCTATGTGTGTTCTCAGTCACTCAGTCATGTCCAATTCTTTCTGACCCCGTGGACTGTAGCCTGCCAAGCTGTTCTGTCCATGGGATTTTAGAGGCAATAATAGCCACCTAGTTTGTGACAATTTGTTATGGTTGTCACAGGAAACTAACATAGTACCCCTTCCAAAGCCTGTTATTCTTCAGTCTTCCAAATTCAAGTCAATGACAACTCCATTCTCAAAATGTTGAAAGCATCCATGACTGCTCTTTTCATCTGACATTTAAAATCCAGTTTGTTAGCTAACTCTGTTAGTTTTACCTTCCAACTATAACTGAAATTCAACTACTTCTCACCACCACTGCTACAGCCTTGGTCCAGGACAGCTTCATCCTTTGCTCATTTCAGCAGCAGCCTCCTAGCTGATTTCCTGGTCCTACTGCTGCCCTTCCTTTATACATGGTTGATTCTTTACATATTAACAGTCACCAGGGCGATCCTTTTAAAGCTAAGTCAAGTAACGCTTCTGCTCAAAATCCTTTATGGGAGGGATGTCTGTCTCATTGAGGGTTAAAGCCAAAGATTCTGCCAACTACCCCATGATCTGCCACCTCTCAATGCCACCATTCTCCTGTCTCCACCTCTGCCCTGACTCCCCCACAGAGATGCACTGGCTTCTTTGCTTATCATCTCAGGGCTACTGCACCAGATACACCTGCTAGGAATGTTTCCCATGGTTTGCCCACCTCTTCATTCTCTTCCTATCTTTGCTCAAGTGTCACCTGAGGCTTTCTCTGATTCCCCTATAAAAATAGCCCCTGTTAGTCTCTTTCTCATCCTCTCTCATAGGGTTGATCATGATCTGACATGTTACTTGTTCACTGTCTATCCACCACTGCCTGAACTCCTATCTTGACTCCAAATTTCACTAGAACAAGAGTTGTGTTTTATTCAGTAGTTTAGTGTTATTTCCCCCATGCCTGGTACACAGCAAGCTCTCAGTAATTATTTATTGAATGAAAGGGCAGCTCAGACCATGAGACTTGTTTGTTAATACTTTCAATACACTAGGCAAAAATCAGACACGCTATCTATATGCTTATTTATAACCTGCTTGGGATTTTATCACAGTAATCCAAGTCTATGCCCCAACCAGTAACGCTGAAGAAGCTGAAGTTGAAAGGTTCTATGAAGACCTACAGGACCTTTTAGAACTAACACCCAAAAAAGATGTCCTTTTCATTATAGGGGACTGGAATGCAAAAGTAGGAAGTCTAGAAACACCTGGAGTAA
>NW_011494640.1:12136476-12137192 GCF_000754665.1 Bison bison bison | reverse complement strand
CAACATTTCGTGCAAAGATGGGCTCGATAAAGGACAGAAATGATATGGACCTAACAGAAGCAGAAGATATTAAGAAGAGATAGCAAGAATACACAGAAGAACTGTACAAAAAACATCTTCATGACTCAGATAATCATGATAGTGTGATCACTGACCTAGAGCCAGACATCCTGGAATGTGAAGTCAAGTGGGCCTTAGAAAGCATCACTACGAACAAAGCTAGTGGAGGTGATGGAATTCCAGTTGAGCTCTTTCAAATCCTGAAAGATGATGCTGTGAAAGTGCTGCACTCAAGATGCCAGCAAATTTAGAAAACTCAGCAGTGGCCAAAAGACTGGAAAAGGTCAGTTTTCATTCCAATCCCAAAGAAAGGCAATGCCAGAGAATACTCAAACTACCGCACAATTGCACTCATCTCACACGCTAGCAAAGGAATGCTCAAAACTTGCCAAGCCAGGCTTCAACAGTAGCCAGTTTTAGAAAAGGCAGAGAAACCAGAGATCAAATTGCCAACATCTGTTGTATCATTGAAAAAGCAAGAGAGTTCCAGAAAAACACCTATTTCTGCTTTATTGACCATGCAAAGCCTTTGACTGTGTGAGTCACAGCAAACTGTGGAAAATTCTTTAAGAGATGGGAATACCAGACCACCTGACCTGCCTCTTGAGAAATCTGTATTCTGGTCAGGAAGCAACAGTCAGAACAGGACATGAAAC
>NW_011494640.1:12135229-12136376 GCF_000754665.1 Bison bison bison | reverse complement strand
ATTTAACTTATATGCAGAGTACATCATGAGAAACGCTGGGCTGGATGAAGCACAAGCTGGAATCAAGATTGCCGGGAGAAATATCAATAACCTCAGATATGCAGATGACACTACCCTTATGACAGAAAGTGAAGAAGAACTAAAGAGCCTCTTGATGAAAGTGAAAGAGGAGAGTGAAAAAGTTGGCTTAAAGCTAACATTTAGAAAACTAAGATCATGGCATCTGGTCCCATCACTTCATGGTAAATAGATGGAGAAATAATGGAAACAGTGGAGACTTTATTTTTGGGGATTCCAAAATCACTGCAGATAGTGACTGCAGCCATGGAATTAAAAGACGCTTGTTTCTTGGAAGAAAAGCTATGACCAACCTAGAGAGCATATTAAAAAGCAGAGATATTACTTTGCCAATGAAGGTCCATCTAGTCAAAGCTATGGCTTTTCCAGTAGTCATGCATGGATGTGAGAGTTGGATCATAAAGAATGCTGAGCGCTAAAGAATTGATGCTTCTGAACAGTGGTGTTGAAGACCCCTCAGAGTCCCTTCTACTTCATGGAGATCCAACCAATCCATCCTAAAGGAAATCAGTCCTGAATATTCATTGGAAGGACTGATGTTGAAGCTGACACTGCAATAATTTGGCCACATGATATGAAGAACTGACTCATTGGAAAAGACCCTGATGCTGGGAAAGATTGAAGGCAGCAGAAGAAGAGGACAACAGTGATGAAATGGTTGGATGGCATCACCAACTCAATGGACATGAGTTTGAGTAAGCTCTGGGAGTTGGTGATGGACAGGGAAGCCTGGTGTGCTACAGTCCCTGGAATAGCAAAGACTCGAACATGACTTAGTGACTGAACTGAACTGAACGCGTTAGGAGGCCGAAGTATTGGAGCTTTAGCTTCAGCATCAATTCTTCCAATGAATATTCAGGACTGATTTCCTTTAGGATTGACTGGTTGGATATCCTTGCAGTCCAAGGGACTCTCAGGAGTCTTCTCCAACACCACAGTTCAAAAGCATCAATTCTTTGGCACTTAGCCTTCTTTATGGTCCAACTCTCACATCCATACATGACTACTGGAAAAGCCATAGCTTTGACTATATGGACCTTTGTTGGCAAAGTAATGTCTCTGCTTTTAA
>NW_011494640.1:12132971-12135028 GCF_000754665.1 Bison bison bison | reverse complement strand
TGCTGCTGCTGCTAAGTCGCTTCAGTCGTGTCTGACTCTGTGTGACCCCATAGACGGCAGCCCACCAGGCTCCTCTGTCTCTGGGATTCTCCAGGCAAGAATACTGGAGTGGGTTGCCATTTCCTTCTCCAATGCGTGAAAGTGAAAAGTGAAAGTGAAGTCATTCAGTCGTGTCCGACTCTTAGTGACCCCATGGACTGCAGCCTACCAGGCTCCTCCGCCCATGGGATTTTCCAGGCAGGAGTACTGGAGTGGGTTGCCATTGCCTTCTCTGAGTCATTGCCAAGGTCTTCTCTGTCTTTTAAGTTCACGACAATTTTGTAAAGATTCATTCTCTGAAGGTAGTAAAGCTCAAGGACAGTGTTTGACAGATGTCAAATACGTGCTCAGTAAATATCAAGTGTGACTATGCACTCTTCTGTATGAGATGCCATGCTGAGTGCTCTGACTACTCATGAACACAATTCATGTCCTGCTTTCAGGAAACCCTTAGCCTAGCAGAAGATACTCTCAGGTAAACAAAACATTTCCAAGTGGTCTATTTACATTCTGATAAGGTGTGTGCAGATGCTAAAAAAGCCAAAGTGTCTGGCTCCATCTCGGGTGGTTAAGGAGAAGGCTTCTGAGGGCAAATGGCTAAGCATAAACTCTAACATTAGCTACACTTAGTAGATGAAATTTAGAACAAGCAGTGTTTCAGGCACATGGAGAATATGCACAAAGCTCTGGAGATGAGAGAGAGCAGGACATATTATAGTCTACCAAATTTAAGGCAAACATGGGATATTTGTTAGACAAGATCTGCTTATGACAGGTAGATGTGAGAGGGACTTAAATTTCTATTAAAACTATTCTTGTCAGTTTTCTATTATACTCACCTTGCAGTTTGATTCAACATCTATGCTTCACTTACAGAAATCCTCATATCTGATCTTCTGGAGTATCTATAAAAACTTAATGGTTCCTTCCATCATGGTTCCAATCCCTATTCCACTTTTGTCTTATTTTGAAGGCTGCTGACTCTAATCATCATGTGTGTAGACCTAAAACATATTATTATGTTCCCAGCAACAAGGCATCTATGGCTTTGGAAGCATTTTGCAGGCCACAGAATTCTACCATATTCCCACTTATTGTTGACAATTACCTGAAATAATCTTAAATCAATAGTAGTTGGCTTTAACTAACTTATCTAGAAGTTTTTCATTCGGTGATTTCAGTTCAGTTCAGTTCAGTCACTCAGTGGTGTCTGGCTCTTTGCAACCCCATGAAATGCAGCACACCAGGCCTCACTGTCCATCACCAACTCCTGGAGTCCAGCCAAACCCATGTCCATTGAATTGGTGATGCCATCCAACCATCTCATCCTCTGTTGTCCCTTTCTCCTCCTGCCCTCAATCTTTCCCAGCATCAGGGTCTTTTCCAATGAGTCAGCTCTTCTCATCAGGTGGCCAGAGTATTGGAATTTCAACTTCAACATTAGTCTTTCCAATGAACATTCAGGAACGATTTCCTTTAGGATGGACTGGTTCAATCTCGTTGCAGTCCAAGGGACTCTCAAGAGTCTTCTCCAACACCACAGTTCAAAAGCATCAGTTCTTCGGTGCTCAGCTTTCTTCACAGTCCAACTCTCACATCCATACATGACCACTGAAAAACCATAGCCTTGACTAGACGGACCTTAGTTGACAAAGTAATGTCTCTGCTTTTTAATATGCTGTCTAGGTTGGTCATAGCTTTCCTTCCAAGGAGTAAGCATCTTTTAATTTCATGGCTGCAGTAAATATCTGCAGTGATTTTTGAGCCCCCAAGAATAAAGTCAGGCACTGTTTCCACTGTTTCCCCATTTATTTGCCATGAAGTGATGAGACCAGATGCCATGATCTTAGTTTTCTGAATGTTAAGCTTTAAGCCAACTTTTTCAGTCTCCTCTTTCACTTTCATCAAGAGGCTCTGTAGTTCTTCACTTTCTGCCGGAAGGGTGGTGTCATCTGCATATCTGAGGTTATTGATATTTCTCCCAGCAATCTTGATTCCAGCTTGTGCTTCCTCCAGCC
>NW_011494640.1:12132007-12132871 GCF_000754665.1 Bison bison bison | reverse complement strand
ATGTCTCTGCTTTTAAAACACTATCTAGGTTTGTCATAGCTTTTCTTACAAGGAGCAAGCATCTTTTAATTTCATCTCTGCAGTCACCACACGAGGAACAGTTGAAAAAATTGAGGATGCTCAGCTTGGAGAGAAATTATGGAAACAGCCATCAGGATTACATTTCAACTTTGGAAGAGCAGTTGTGTGGAACATTGGTGATTTGCTCTGTCCACTTCTAGAGGAGATATATGAGACCAACATGAACACATATTTCAATTGAGCAAAGACAAGACATAGCTAGTAAGACTTCTCTAACAAATAAACTAAGAAAAAGGCCTGGGTGGCAAATGTCTTTGCCCTGTATATACACTGAAGGCATATTGCATTGGGGATTCCAGGATCTCCTAGGTGAACTGATCCCAAATTTGATCCCCAAATCCTTTTTGGAGTTAGAGGTATGATTACAGAGTTACTTTTTCTCATTCCCCTCCCCACCCACTCAAATAAAGGCTCATTTGGCCACTAAAAGAGCAAATGTCTGGCTTTGGATTATCCCAGGCATAGTCTTGAAGTTACTTCATAATTCATTTTAAATAATTCTACAATATCCTTAATTATAACTATTATCCTGGATATTTCTCTTTTTTGTGAAAAGCGAGTTTAACAATCATTCATAGATGATGATAATGATCCAAATGAATACACAGTTATGGTGGAACAGGTGGTACTCTGCATTGACAAAGATTGTGAGCTCTGAATTCCAAATCTGCCACTTTATTACCTGTATGGGTTCTTGCTGCTGCTGCTAAGTCGCTTCAGTCGTGTCTGACTCTGTGTGACCCCATAGACGGCAGCCCACCAGGCTCCTCTGTCTCTGGGATT
>NW_011494640.1:12114467-12131226 GCF_000754665.1 Bison bison bison | reverse complement strand
GGTTGTTCCATGTCCAGTTCTAGCTGTTGCTTCCTGACCTGCATTACAGGTTTCTCAAGAGGCAGGTCAGGTGGTCTGGTATTCCCATCTCTTGAAGAATTTTCCACAGTTTGTGGTGATCCACAGAGTCAAAGTCTTTGCATAGTCAATGAAGCAGAAATAGAGGTTTTTCTGGAACTCTCTTGCTTTTTTGATGATCCAGTGGATGTCGGCAATTTGATTTCTTGTTCCTCTGCCTTCTCTAAAACCAGCTTGAACATCTGGAAGTTCATGGTTCATGTATTGCTGAAGCCTGGCTTGGAGAGTTTTGAGCATTACTTTACTTGCATATGAGATGAGTGCAATTGTGCAGTAGTTTGAGCATTCATTGGCATTGCCTTTCTTTGGGATTGGAATGAAAACTGACCTTTTCCAGTTCTGTGGCCACTGCTGAGTTTTCCAAACTTGCTCACATATTGAATGCAGCACTTTCACAGCATCATCTTTCAGGATTTGAAATAGCTCAACTGGAATTCCTTCACCTCCACTAGCTTTGTTCATAGTGATGCTTTCTAAGGCCCACTTGACTTCATATTCCAGGATGTCTGGCTCGAGGTCAGTGATCACACCATCGTAATTATCTGAGTTGTGAAGATCTTTTTTGTACAGTTCTTCTGTGTATTCTTGCCACCTCTTCTTAATATCTTCTGCTTCTTTTAGGTCTATACCATTTCTGTCCTTTATTGTGTCCATCTTTGCATGAAATGTTCCCTTGGTATCTCTAATTTTCTTGAAGAGATCCCTAGTCTTTCCCATTCTATTGTTTTCCTCTATTTCTTTGCACTGATTTCTGAGGAAGTATTTCTTATCTCTCCTTGCTATTCTTTGGGACTTTGCATTCAGATGCTTATATCTTTCCTTTTCTCCTTTGCTTTTTGCTTCCCTTCATTTCTTAGCTATTTGTAAGGCCTCCTCAGACAGCCATTTTGCTTTTTTGCATTTCTTTTCCACGGGGATGGGCTTGATCCCTGTCTCCTGTACAATGTCTTGAGCCTCTGTCCATAGTTCATCAGGCACTCTGTCTATCAGATCTAGTCCCTTAAATCTATTTCTCACTTCTGCTGTATAATCATAAGTGATTTGATTTAGGTCATACCTGAATGGTCTAGTGGTTTTCCCTACTTTCTTCAATTTAAGTCTGAATTTGGTAATAAGGAGTTCCTGGTCTGAGTCACAGTCAGCTCCTGGTCTTGTTTTTGCTGATTCTGCAGATCTCCATCTCCAACTTTGGCTGCAAAGAATATAATCAATCTGATTTCGGTGTTGACCATCTGGTGATGTCCATGTGTAGAGTTCTCTTGTGTTGTTGGAAGAGGGTGTTTGCTATGACCAGTGCGTTCTTTTGGCAAAATTATATTAGCTTCTGCCCTGCTTCATTCTGTACTCCAAGGCCAAATTTGCCTGTTATTACAGATGTTTCTTTACTTCCTACTTTTGCATTCCAGTCCCTATAATGAAAAAGGACATCATTTTGGGGTGTTAGTTCTAAAAGGTCTTGTAGGTCTTCATAGAACCTTTCAACTTCAGCTTCTTCAGCATTACTGGTTGGGCATAGACTTGGATTACCATGATATTGAATGGTTTGCCTTGGAAACAAACAGAGATCATTCTGTCGTTTTTGAGATTGCATCCAAGTACTGCATTTCGGACTCTTTTGTTGACGATGATGGCTACTCCATTTCCTCTAAGGGATTCCTGATCACAGTAGTAGATATTATGGTCATCTGAGTTAAATTCACCCATTCCAGTCCATCTTAGTTCACCGATTCCTAGAATGTTGATGTTCACTCTTGCCGTCTCCCGTTTGACCACTTCCAATTTGCCTTGATTCATGGACCTAACATTCCATGTTCCTATGCAATATTGCTCTTTACAGCATTGGACCTTGTGTCTATCACCAGTCACATCCACAACTGGGTGTTGTTTTTGCTTTGACTCCATCCCTTCATTCTTTCTGGAGATGTTTCTCCATTGATCTCCAGTAGCATATTGGGCACCTACTGACCAGGGGAGTTCATCTTTCAGTGTCCTATCTTTTTGCGTTTTCACTGTTCATGGGGTTCTCAAGGCAAGAATACTGAAGTGGTTTGCCATTCCTTTCTCCAGTGGACCACGTTCTGTCAGACCTCTCCACCATGACCCATCTGTCCTGGGTGGCCCCACACAGCATGGCTTAGTTTCACTGAGCTATATATAATTGTTCATATATAATTGAACGTAATACTATGAATAATTTTTGATTCAAACTGTACAGTTTTGCGTATTTTCTTAATAATATTTTCTTTAGGTGTAGTCCAATTTAAGTTGATAAACTTACTTTTACAATGTGAAACAGGCTGCAATTATTTATTTTAATGAACTTTGTTTCTTAAAGAACTGTTATGTCAAAATATGATATTTTAAACTGTGGGAAGTCCTTAGTGTTCTAATCAATAACAAAAAGGACAGATATTTCACAAATTTATAACCAAAGGTAGTTTTAAGAAATCTTGTTCTTCCTTACTGTGTGTGTATGCTGCCACCAGATGGGGGCAGAGTGATTCAGTGACAATGGACAGCACTGTTTGGAAGCAATATGGTGGAAATTCAGTCTACTAGAGTTTAAAACCACAAGATGTTTTGTTTTGTACCTCTTAAATAAGCAACTCAAATATAATAAGAAGTAACTGCTTAGAGCAAAGAAAAAAAATTTCTCCTACTCAGAGGCCATGTCTGTTTTGGCCAACTTGGTTTTGTGGCTCCATGTTAGTAGTAATGATAGTCCAAGGTCTTCAGAAGGGCTGAAGGCATTGAAATCTAAGCTTTGCCACTTGCAGCTATAATGTCTCCTGCTACTTAATAGTCTGAGCCTCAGTTTTCCTAGAAAATCAAATGCTTTGATAATGATTCTTCTCTCACAGTGTTTTGAAAATAGTAAAATGAAAAACTGCTTATAATGCGTAGAGCACACAGTATACACTCAATAAATGCTAGTTATTACTGCTCTAATGGTTTCTTTGATCAACCACTATCTCTTCCCTCCTTAAACTCCTAAATTCTGATTGAAAACTAACTTTTATGATTGAGCCAAATTAGGTCCTTTGCTGACAAAGGTCTGTATAGTCAAAGCTATGGTTTTTCCAGTAGTCATGTATGAATGTGAGAGTTGGACCATAAAGAAGGATGAATGCCAAAGAATTGATGCTTTTGAGCTGTGATGTTGGAGAAGACTCCTTAGAGTCCCTTGGACTGCAAGGATATCAAACCAATTAATCCTAAAGGAAATCAACCCTGAACATTCATTGGAAGGACAGTTGCTGAAGCTCCAATATTTTGGCCTCCTGATGTGAAAAGCCAACTCATTGGAAAAGACCCTGATGCTGGGAAAGATTGAAGGCTAAAAAGAGGGGGTTGGCAAAGGATGAGATGGTTAGATAGCATCACTGACTCAATGGATATGAATTTGAGCAAACTTCAGGAGATAGTGAAGGAGAGAGGAGCCTGGCATACTGCAGTCCTAGAGATCACAAAGAGTCAGACATGACTTAATGACTCAACAAAAACAATAAGGTCCTTCATAGATTTGTGGTAAGTAATGTTTCCACTCTACAAAAAGAAAATTATTTTTCATCTTTTATTCTGTTATATAATTAAATATGAACTATTGTCAGAAAAAGAAAAACTCTTAACTGCAGCTATTGATTTGCTATCAACTACTTCTTACAAGGGCAACTCTATGTAATAAACTGCAATAACAACTTATTCATTAATTATGGTTAGTGATTCTCCATAGAAGCCTAGAGAAAGGCAGTTAGTGAATAAATTACAGTACCATGTACAGAGCTTATTAGGAGATAATGTGATGTTAATTTTTTATCCTGAAACTTCACTGTGAATTAATTCAGTTGTTAGTTCTAATAGTTTTTTGGTGGCATTTTTAGGATTTTCTCTATTATAGTATCATGTTACCTGGAAATAGTGACAGTTTTACATTTTCCTTTCAAATTTTGATTCCTTTTATCTCTTTTTCTTAGCTGATTGCTGTGGCTTGGACTTCTAATACTATGTTGGGTATAAATGGCAAGAATGGGTATCTTGTTCCCCATCTTAGAGGAAATGCTTTCACTTTTCCACCATTGAGTATGATGTTGACTGGGTTTGTCATATATGATCTTTATTATGCTGATATATGTCTATATACACTTTGTTGAGAGCTTTTATCATAAATGAATGTTGACTTTTGTCAAAAGATTTTTTTCTACAACTATTGAGATGATCATATGACAATCTTTCTTCAAATTCTTAATGTGGTGTATCACATTGATTGATTTCTGGATATTGAACCATCCTTGCATCCCTGGGATAAACCCCACTTAGTCATGGTATATGATCCTGTTAATATGTTACTGACTTCAGTTTGCTAATATTTGTTGAGAATTTTGCATATGTTTATCAGCAATATTGACCTGCAATTTTTTTCTTTTTGTGGTATCTTTATCTGATTTTGGTATCACAGGGTGATACTTGTCTCATAAAATGTACTTTTTACCATTGTGTTAATTGTTTTTGAGAGATTCCATGGTAGCTCAGCTGGTAAAGAATCTGCCTGCAATGCAGGAGACCCGGATTCAATTCTTGGGTTGGGAAGATCCACTGGAGAAGGGATAGCCTACCACTCCAGTATTCTTGGGCTTCCCTAGTGGCTCAGCTGGTAAAGAATCTGCCTGCAATGTGGGAGACCTGGGTTTGATCCTTGGGTTGGGAAGATACCCTGGAGAAGAGAATAGCTACCCTCTTCAGTATTTTGGCCTGGGGAATTCCATGGACTGTATAGTCCATAGGGTTGCAAAGAGTTGGACATGACTGAGCAACTTTCACTTTGTTCTTTTCTTCTTCTTTTGTTCTCTTTCCTTGTGATTTGGTGACTATCATTCGTGTTTGAATTCCTTTCTCTTTTGGGGGGTGTATCTCATTGATTTTTATTTGTCATTACCATGAGGTTTATTATAGCTATCTATCTATCTATCTATCTACCTATCTATCATCTCTGTGCCTGTCTACATACCTATCATCTACCCACATAAAAATTTTTTGCAAGATACTTTATTTTTAAAATATCATTATTTTAACACTGCTTTGTTAGGTGTGAGTCTACACATTATTTTAAATTGCTGATCTCTTAAGCTGAAATTCATTCTAAAAACCTTGCAGTTTCATTTCCCCTTTTAAGTTTAATGTTTTTGACAGGATATTTTATGTCTTTTTGTTTTGTGCACTTCTCAATTACTTATTGTGGATAGACAATTTTTACAACTTTGCTTTTTTAAGCTTCCTATTGTCTTTATTAGTGCCTAATCTACTATTTTTACTGTATTGTTGCCTTTACCAGTGAGTTTTTGCTTTCATAATTTTTATATTTCTAGTTGTGACTTTTCTACTTAGATAAGTCCATACATGACTACTGGAAAAACCATAGCCTTGACTAGATGGACCTTTGTTGGCAAAGTAATTTCTCTGCTTTTTACTATGCTGTCTAGATTGGTTGTAACTTTTCTTCCAAGGAGTGAGCATCTTTTAATTTCATGGCTGCAATCACCATCTGCAGTGATTTTGGAGCACAGGAAAATAAAGTCTGTGACTGTTTCCACTGTTTCTCCATCTATTTGCCATGAAATGATGGAACCTGATGCCATGATCTTAGTTTTCTGAATGTTAGCTTTAAGCCAACTTTTTCACTCTCTTCTTTCACTTTCATCAAGAGGCTGTTTAGTTCTTCTTCACTTTCTGCCATAAGGGTGGTGTCATCTGTATATCTGAGGTTATTGATACTTCTCCCAGCAATCTTGATTCCAGCTTGTGCTTCTTCCAGCCCAGCATTTCTTGTGATGTACTCTGCATATAAGTTAAATAAGCAGGGTGACAATATACAGCCTTGACGTACTCCTTTTCCTATTTGGAACCGGTCCATTGTCCCATGTCCAGTTCTAGCTGTTGCTTCCTGGCCTGCATACAGGTTTCTCAAAAGGCAGGTCAGGTGGTCTGGTACTCCCATCTCTTTCAGAATTTTCCACGGTTTGTGGTGATCCACACAGTCAAATTTTTGGTATAGTCAATTAATCAGAAATAGATATTTTTCTGGAACTGTCTTGCTTTTTTGATGATCCAGCAGATGTTGGCAATTTGATCTCTGGTTCCTCTGCCTTCCCTAAAACCAGCTTGAACATCTGGAAGTTCATGGTTCATGTATTATTGAAGCCTGGCTTGGAGAATTTTGAGCATTACTTTACTAGCATGTGAGATAAGTGCAATTGTGCAGTAGTTTGAGCATTCTCTTTACGTTTTCCAATTCTCTGTGTTTATATCTATATGTTGGATAGGTTGGTTATGTTTCCCAATCTTGGAGAAGTAGACATATTGATGTCTATAGGTCCCAGTGGCATGCTCTCCTCTTGTTACCAGAGCTGTGTAGGTGTTAGAGATACCCCCTAGGTGGGCTGTGTATGCCCTTATGTTGTGGTGGTGCTAGTCCCTGGTCCAGTTGTCTACGAGGTTGTGCCTCATGTGGTAACTGTGTGCCCACTGGAGGGAGAGTTAGATTTCCCACATATGTGGCCACATGGCCCAGAGGGGCACAGGTCTGGTTCTGACCAACTAGTGGGTGGGGCCAAGTCCCCATGTGGCTGTCTGTGTAGACGAAGGAGACAGAATCAGGCTGGTGCCTGCCCACTAGTGGGCAGATAAACTCTTGTTATCAGTAGGCTAAAGGGAGGATTCCAAAATAGTGTTTACTGTTGCTGGTGTTATTGCATTATTGCAGTAGAATGAACTTTCAAATAAAGGCTGCTGCAGTGTCTCTGTCCCCAGGGCAGCATCTCAGTTGCCCCAGGACTACTCAGACTCTATTTCCTGTGTTTAGTTTGCATTTACTTAAGCTACATTTCCTACACTGCTCTCTGACCCCACCAATCAGTAGCTTGGTATTTTTCTGCAATTCACAGGCTACAGAATAGGCTTCAGTATAACAAATTGGCACACACTATGGCTGGCAAAAGAGGCAGAATCTAGTACTTCTCCCACCGTTGTCTGTATCCAGTCTGTGTTCTCTGAGCAAGCCTCATTGTATCAGTGAATGTCCTCGAGTGGGAGGTGTTAGCCATATTGAATCTGGGTGGGTGAGGAAAAGAGATGGGTTACCACTGATTGTCTTACAGATTTAATCACATGTTCAAAAGAGCATGCCTCTCACTGCACACTTGTTTGTTGTGTGTCAGAAGCTACAAGTTCAAATAGAGTTCTACAGTGAACTCTGTGGTGGCTTAGTTGCTAAATTGTGTCCAACTCTTGTGACCTCATGGACTATAGCCTGGCAGGCTCCTCTGCCCATGGGATTTCCCAGGCAAGAATGCTGAGGCAGGTTGCAGTTTCCTTCTCCAAGGGGTCTTCTGTATGCAGAGACTGAACACACATCTCCTGCATCGCAGGTGAATTCTTTACCACTGAACCACGAGGGATTCTCTACAACCTCAAAACTCAAAAGTCATCCACAATTACAGCAGTAGGAAAAAAAAAAAAAATCAGGAACAAAAGATAAACATGACAGGACTTTGGGACAACAGGAATTAATCATGATTGTGTCAGATAATCAGGATTTGTAGCCATGGTGGACATAAGTGATTTTATCCATGCAACACTCTTATTCCCCTCTTGTTCCTATTATCCCACTTCTCCACTTCTCCACTTCTCCTAAATGCTTTTACATTTTAAGTGGAATGACAGCTCCTTTCTCTTCCTTAGCTTCTCATGAGCAAACCTGGATTCTTCTCATTTTAATGATTAAGAGCTTTGCTTTACAGGTTTTATGATAGATTTAAATTAGCTTTTAAAAGAATATTTTTACTCAAAAATAAGTTGGTTATGTGATTGAAAAATCACTCTAAAAATAGAAATGCATTGAAATTTTTACATGTTTATTACAAGTAGTTTTCTAAATTTCTCAAAGAAGGTAGAGTTAGTAGTAAAAATGAAAGTGGGAGGGATTAGAGAGGTATAAATTCTTCAATGACTGAAAATCATATTTTAGAGTTGGCTCTACCTCAGAAAAAGCTAGGTTCATGAAACTGTATTAATTCATTCTTATACTGTTTTGTGCTTTATATATTTCAGTATATCATTTCTCTAACCAGATTGTAAATTTTTTGAGGGCTTTTAATCATGTTAGTATTACTCCAAGAATTTTGTTTAACTTGTGTATTCATTTAGTCCCTATGTTTATTGACTAAGCAGTCAATAAATTCTCATTCACTGTTTTTATCTGTAAACAGACTCTATTTGTCATTTTTAGTTGAATTTTCATCATCTTTGAGTCCAAGTCAGTAAGCAGGGAAATGAACCAGAAGTTTAGGTCTTGAGCAGGAAGAACATGCTAAGTAGGAAACAATGCCTTTACAGTAGTATAAATAATATTGATTAGCCTCATTTTCCAAAGAAACTCGACTTTTTTTATTGTTAGAATTTAGAACAGTGATTTGCACAATCTTGACTTTTTTTCACAAATGTACACACCATTGTAACCACTAAGATGAAGATGTAGATTGTTTCTAGCACTCAGAAGTTCCCTTCCTTAGCAGTCAATGTGTGCCTGTGTGAGTGCTAAGTCAATTCAGTCGTGTCCAGCTCTGTGCAACTCTATGGACTGTAGACTGCCAGGCTTCTCTGTCCATGGGATTCTCCAGGCAAGAACACTGGAGTGTGTTGCCATGCCCTCCTCCAGGGAATCTTTCCAACCAAGGATTCAACCTGCTTCTCTTCTTTCTCCTACATTGGCAGGTGGGTTCTTTACTATTAGTGCCACCTGGGAAGCCCAGTTGCTCAGTCATGTCTGACTCTTTGCGAACCCAAGGACTGCAGCACACCAGGCTTCCCTGTCCCTCACCAACTCCCAAAGCTTACTCAAACTCATGTCCATTGAGTTGGAGATCCAACCATCTCATCCTCTGTCATCCCCTTCTCCTTCTGCCTTCAATCTTTCCCAGCATCAGGGTCTTTTCCAATGAGTCAGTTCTTCACATCAGGTGGCCAAAGTATTGGAGCTTCAGCTTTAGCATCAGTCCTTCCGGTGAATATTCAGGACTGATTTCCTTTCAGATGGACTGGTTTGATCTCTTTGCAATCCAAAGGACTCTCAAGAGTCTTCTACAATACCAAAGTTCAAAAGCATCAATTCCTTGAAGTGTTTATTCAAATCCTTTACTCATTTTATATTGGATCATATTTTTTATTATTTTTTAGTTTTTTATATACTTTGGATAAAAGTCTTTGCTAAGTATATGTATTTCAAATATATTCTCCTACTCTCTGGCTTGCCTTTACATTTTCTTAGTGGTATCTTTTAATAAACACAAGTTCTTGCTTTTAATATGCTCAAATATCAATTACTAATATTTTCTCCAAAGACATTTATGTATCTTAAGAAATATTTGCTTACCAAAATTTATGATGATATTCTTATATTTTCATTCAAAAGGTTTGCTTTTCCTTTCACATTTAGATATTAAATCTACTTGAAATCTATTTACTGTATGGTTTGAAGTAGAGGTCAAGATCTGTTGTTTTCCATATGGATACCCAAATTATGGAGGAGACTATTCATTCCCCAAGCACTTTAGTGTCATCTTTGTCATAAACTAGTTGATTATTTGTATAAATGTCTTTTCCTACATTACTTTGGTTCATTGGTGTATTTGTTTTTCTTCTTGCCAATCTTTTTGTCTTAATTACTATAGGTGTCCTTAGGTTGGTATTTGGTGGTGTGACATCTATCATTTGTATGTTCACTGGAGAAGCACTTTTAATTTCCTTAAAGAACTTTTCCTTTGCATTCGCAATGTGGCTAACAGTTTGGCATAAAAGTTTTCAGCCTATATTGGCTTACAGCATGCCTTCCTCTCTAAGTTTCATCATCTGTAGCTTTTGATTTAAAGTGAGAGACATGTACTTTTCCTTTCATTTGAACACTTAGAGGCTATTATAAATTACTAATTGGCCTAATTTCAATATAGAGACAAAGAAACAAGGAAGTGTTCTTTTTTATTTATTTTGGTTTATTTCAGTCAACTATCTCCACAAAATGATTATGACTTGCTGAAGGTTCAAAGGATGGTCAGAATTTTTAGCAATAAAATTTTAAAGTTAAGGTATGTGCATTTTTTAAAGATACTACTATTGCACACTTAATGTAATACAGTATAGTGTAAATATAACTGATATATGCAATAGGAAACCAAAATGTTTGTGTGATTTGGTTTATTGAGATATTTGCTTTATTGCACTTATCTGGAACCAATTCCACAGCATCTATGAAGTATGCTTGTATTGAATTTTACAATACAAGAACATGGCATAGTCCTCCATTATTTAAGTTTCCTTATATTTATCTTACCAATGTTTTATAGCTTTCAGAGTAGAAGACATAATTTTTATTAGATTTATTCCTTCATATTTGATGCCAATTGATTATTTCTCAAGAAATGTCTGTAAGAACTTAAGTGGTTTTTTTTCCGAGATATAAAACATTTTTTAAAATATTAACCCTATATTTAATAGCCTGATTGAATTCCTTCTTTATGTGCGTGTGCTTAAGTCATTCAGTCGTGTCTGACTCTTTGCGACCCCATGGACTGTAGCCTGTCAGGCTCCTCTGTCCATGGGGATACTCCAGGCAAGAATACTGGAGTGGGTTTCCATGCCCTCCTCCAGGGGATCTTCTCAACCCAGGGATAATCATTTACTATAGATTCTTTTGAACCAACTGGAAACAATCCAAATATCAATTAATGGATAGATAAACAAAATGTGGCATATACTTACAATGGAATAGTATTTAGCCTTACAATGAAATTAAATTCTGATACATGCTACAACATGGATGACCAAGTAAAATAAATCAGACATAAAAGGACAAATATTATATGATTCCTTTTACATGTCAAATCCATAGAGACAGAAAGTAGAGTAGTGGTTCAATACTAATGTGTTAATCATTTAAAAGAATCTGTAGTAAATGATTGGACTTCCCTTGTGGCTCAGCTGGTAAAGAATTGCCTGCAATGCAAGAGACCTGGCTTCGATCCCTGGATTGGGAAGATCCCTTGGAGAAAGGAAGGCTACCCTTTCCAGTATTTTGGCCTGCAGAATTCCATGGAATGTCACAAAGAATGGGGTCCATGGGGTCGCAAAGAATCGGACATGTAAATGATTAGTATTAAAAAGGAATTCATCCGGTCCCATCACTTCATGGGAAATAGATGGGGAAACAGTGGAAACAGTGTCAGACTTTATTTTTTTGGGCTCCAAAATCACTGCACATGGTGACTGCAGCCATGAAATTAAAAGACACTTACTCCTTGGAAGGAAAGTTATGACCAACCTAGATAGCATATTCAAAAGCAGAGACATTACTTTGCCAACAAAGGTCTGTCTAGTCAAGGCTATGGTTTTTCCAGTGGTCATGTATGGATGTGAGAGTTGGACTGTGAAGAAGGCTGAGCGCTGAAGAATTGATGCTTTTGAACTGTGGTGTTGGAGAAGACTCTTGAGAGTCCCTTGGACTGCAAGGAGATCCAACCAGTCCATTCTGAAGGAGATCAGCCCTGGGATTTCTTTGGAAGGAATGATGCTAAAGCTGAAACTCCAGTACTTTGGCCACCTCATGTGAAGAGTTGACTCACTGGAAAAGACTCTGATGCTGGGAGGGATTGGGGGCAGGAGGAGAAGGGGACGCCAGAGGATGAGATGGCTGGATGGCATCACTGACTCGATGGACATGAGTCTGAGTGAACTCCGGGAGTTGGTGATGGACAGGAAGGCCTGGCCTGCTGCGATTCATTGGGTTGCAAAGAGTCGGACATGACTGAGCGACTGAACTGAACTGAAAAAGGAATTCAATCAGATTATTGAATATAAAAATTATTTATTTTCCTTTGTTATTTGTTCTTTTGGTATCTTCACTCTTTTTAGGATAGCTTCCCTGGTAGCTTCCCTGGTAGCTCAGCTAGTAAGGAATCCACCTGCAATACAGGAGACCTCAGTTCAATTCCTGTGTTGGGAAAATCTGCGGGAGAAGGAATAGGCTACCCACTCCAGTACTCTTGGGCTTCTCTGGTGGCTCAGTTGGTAAAGAATCCACCTGCAATGTGGGAGAACTGGGTTTTATCCCTGGGTTGGGAAGATCCCCTGGAGAAGGGAATGGCTCACTCCAGTATTCTGGCCTGGAGAATTCCATGGACTGTATAGTCCATGGGGTCTCAAAGAGTTGGACATGACTGAGCAGTATTCTTGCCTGGAAAATCCCATGGACGGAGGAGCCTGGTAGGCTGCAGTCCATGGGGTCGCTAAGAGTAGGACACGACTGAGTGACTTCACTTTCACTTTTCACTTTCCACTTTCATGCATTGGAGGAGGAAATGGCAACTCACTCCAGTGTTCCTGCCTGGAGAATCCCAGGGACAGGGGAGCCTGGTGGGCTGCCGTCTATGGGGTCACACAGAGTTGGACATGACTGACGTGACTTAGCAGCAGCAGCAGCAGAGCGACTTTCACTCACTCACTTGAGTATAGAATTCCAGATTACTGAATATAAAAAAATATTTATTTATTTTCTTTTGTTATTTGTACTTTTGTCATCTTCATTTTTATTAGGATAGGTTAATTGAATATAGCACTCCTGACTGGCAGTTATTTTCTTATAGCACTTTACAGACATAATTTCATTGTTTTCATGTTTTTATAATTTCTAGTGAAAATTTGTCTATCAAATTGTTACTCCTTTGAAGGTCATTTTCTTTTCTTGGCTGACTGTAAAATATTATTTTTTATTGGGTTTTCAGTAAGCTATAGTTTGACTAGGTGAGATTTGTTTTTATTTATCCTTCTTGGGGATATTTTTATTGGTTGTATTTATTTTAAATTAGCTTTGTATAGTTTTTGGCCATTACATCTTCAAATATGTCTCATTTTTCTCTACTCTCCTTCTAGTTACATAAATATTAGCCCTTTTCCCTCTGTTCACACATGTATTAGCACTTCTGTATTGTCATTACTTTTTATCTTTATGTTTTCATTCCCTTTTACCTTTATGTTTTCTATTGACTTAGCTTTCAATTTATCAACTATGTTTTCTAAATGTCTGATCCATGTTAAATCCATATATTGAGCTCTAATTTGGGATATTTTAATTTGGTTTTAGTTCTTAAATTTCTACATGATTAACAGATTCCAAATCCTAGTGAAATTCTTCATCATTTTTATCTATGTTCTCCATTCCTTCATCTGTTTTTATGAACAAATTACCCACATTTATTTTAAGGCATATGTCTGCATTTCTAATATCATGGCCATTTGGGGAATCTGTTTCTGTTTTTGTTGCCCTCCCACTCCCTGGATTTTTAGTCATAAGATCCTTCTGTTTGTATGCCTAGTAAATTTCTACTAAAATCTAAATATTTTGTATAATACACTGTGACAGTCCATAGAATGGTATATTCCTTCTGAGAGGTTTGCCTCTTTTTCTGGTAGGGAGATAGTGTGGAGCTGACCATGTTATCTCATTCCATTCCATATCTGAGTCGAGTCAAGACTAAATTGCCATTTGATAAGACTAGTCTAGCTCTGATTTATTTCTATTCCTCTAGGATTTTTCATGGAGGTTACAGTATACCCAGTGAGGTCTCTTCCTCTCTGAGTGATCCTGAACTCTAGTTTTAATCTTCTTAGCCCCATAAGCCCCAGAAAAATGTGTTCTGCTTTTACTGGATTTTGGGATTAGCTTTTTAGCATTACATCATATAAAGCTTTAGAATTCAATAAACGTCTTGAAAGAGGAATCTTTTCTGTCAGGTCCACCAAACCTCCAATTTTCTCACTCAGTCCCCCGTGACTACCAATAGCTATACTGGTTTCTCTGACCCATTACTCATAACAAACGTAAATCCTTAGCCTTCTGTCTAGGTCTAAAGTCAGAAAGTGGAACCAAAGAAAGAGTAGCTTACTTAGGCTACAGAATCTTAGCCCTTCTATTCATCATTGATTTACCAGCTCTCTAATGCTTCTGCTGAAATAGTTTTTGTATTTGGTCTGGATTTTCTAGTTTTTTTTTTTTTTTTTCCTGCAGCATTGTTATACTGTAAATACTCCATCTTACTCAAAAGCAAAAGTGCACAAAATGAACACTGAAATATTTATACATATAATCTCAAACACTCACAATTATGAGAAATCATGATGAGAAAATCTTTGTATGAATTTTACTTATAAATTAATGATGTTATTATATTTACTTTTTAGTTCTATCAAAGTTAGGAATAATTAGAATACTATTATCTTGTGGACTTCTGATCATTTGTAATGGGAATCAAAATCTCAAGTTATTACATTGTTCCAGATCCAGTTGCCAGACTTCTTGCCCTCTGGATCATTCATATATCTTGACATTTGGAAGCCTGCAGGAGAAGAGAAAAAAATGACCATCATAAAGTCCATGCAGTTTGCTTCAGAGAACAAGAATGTCTAGTTCTTCAGTTTTACACACAATACCATGAAGACTGTTCTGAGAAGTGTGCAGAGCCATGTCATATTCCATAAGCTTTTCTCTTAGGTAAGATTAAAATTTTCTTTTTATCTATTTTACTGACTTAGGATTTGCATTGTATTAGCTACTAACCACAAACTGAGCTATCTAGCTTCTCTTTAGAGAACTTCCGATCTTCATAGGTTGTGATGAATTGAAAAATTAGAAACAGAACAATGAAAAATGGGAGGAAAGTTTGTAGAAACAACAAAGAGAGAAGATAGCTGATCTCATGAAAAGAGGAAGAATAAGCATCAGCAATTTGGGGAACTACTCCCTTTATAAAAGATGCAGTAAATAGTTTAAGAGAAAAATGATGTTGCTGTTTAGTCGCTAAGTTGTGTCAGACTCTTTGGGACCCATGGACTGTAGCCTGCCAGTCTCCTCTGTCCATAGGATTTCCCAGGCAAGAATACTGGAATGGGTTGCCATTTCCTTTTCCAGGGGATCTTCCTGACTTAGAGATTGAACCCTCATCTTCTGCATTGGCAGGTGGATTCTGTACCACCTGCTGAGCCATCTGGAAAAACCGTAGTAAATAGTATAAAAGAATAATAAGTGGTTTCCCTAATTATGTCCTTATAACTTAAAAGAAAAACACTTCAATTATGTGTTAAATTAAAAACTTAAACATAAGTTTTTAATTATGTTTAAAAACTTAAATTAAAAACTTAATTTAATGCTTAAAAAGTGTTAAACAGTAAATTAGCTCCATTTACTAAGAAATACTATGTAATTTTATATGTATTAACACAAGTTTATGTATCCTGAATTTCTCATTTGAGCCTGACCTGTATTCAAATGAAATGTTGCTCAATTACTTATTTGGGAACAGAGTATAAGGAGAAAACAGGGGAAGATAAGGTAAAATGCTTGAGTTCAGTGGCCAGGACTGCTCACTTTGATTAGGTCCCTCATCCCAGTATTTAGTTTTATTTTACTACAACTGTGGGAAAAAAAGTCATAAAAGTTTTGGTCCTTCACTTTTTTTGTTTTTACCTTTCATAAAGTTTTGAATCAATATGTTCTTTTTAAAGATTATTTTCTGCTTTGTTATCATCAAGATGATGTTTCCACAAATGAGAAAGTTGGGCATGGTCGTTGTTTAGTTCTCTTCTCTTCTGAAGGGACAGTTGATTACCATTAAGAAGATGATGTATGTTCTGCACATTTCTGAAGGGAGCTAATCTGATGTAAAATGCAATGTTCCCCATACCTTTTGTTCCCTGATGAACTCTATGATTTAAGTAAGTGACTCAGGGGCAGAGAGAAAATGAAGAATGAGAAGACAGTTTTTAAAAATAGCTACTTAACTCCTACTCCAGCTTCAGATCCCAGTTAATTGCTTCTTTCTCAGAAAAAATAATTTCTTTCTGATTTGATTGTCATCTCCCTACAAGAAAACACCATAGCACTACAGGTTTTTCCTCCATTGGCCTTGTCACAACTGCAGTTTCACCTTATTTGAATGTGTTGTTGAAAACATCAGTCTCTATTTCACTCTACACTGTATAGCAGACAGACTCCAAGATGGACTGCTGACCTCTGCTTCCTTTGATGGAGGAAGCTGGATCTATGACTTGCCCCTAACCCATAGAATATAGTGAAGGTGACAGAATGTCATTTCCATGGTTACATTACATACCATTGTAATTTTTGTCTTGTTAACAAACTCCTTTGCTGATTTTGGTGAAATAAGTTGCCATGCTGTGCACTACCCTATGGACAGACCCCACACAGATGAGGCCTCTAGCTGACAGCCAGCAAGAAACTGAGACCCTCAGTGCAAAAGTCTATAAAGAACTTCATCCTACCACAACCACTTCAATATGCTTAAAAGTGGGGTCTTTAGATGAAACCTCAGTGCTAACTGACACCTTCATTGTAACCTTATGAGAAGTTGGGGCTGTGTTCTGTTCAGTCAGTTCAGTTGCTCAGTTCTGTCCGACTCTCCACAATCCCATGGACTGCAGCATGCTAGGCTTCCCTGACTATCACCAACTCCCAGAGTTTACTCAAACTCATGTCCATCCCATTGATGATGCCACCCAACCATCTCATCCTCTTTCGTCCCCTTCTCCTCCTGCCTTCAATCTTTCCCAGCATCAGGGTCTTTTC
>NW_011494640.1:12113669-12114070 GCF_000754665.1 Bison bison bison | reverse complement strand
GCATCAGTCTTTCCAATGAATATTCAGGACTGATTTCCTTTAGGATGGACTGGCTGGATCTCCTTGCAGGTCAAGAGACTCTTGAGAGTCTTCTCCAACACCATAGTTCAAAAGCATCAATTCTTGGGTGCCCAGGGTTCTTTATGGTCCAACACTCACATCCATATGTGACCACTGGAAAAACCATATCCTTGACTAGACAGACCTTTGTTGGCAAAGTAATGTCTCTGCTTTTTAATATGGTCTCTAGGTTGGTCATAGCTTTTCTTTCACGGAGCAAGTGTCTTTTAGTTTCCTGGCTGCAGTCACCATATGCAGTGATTTTGGAGCCCAGAAAAATAAAATCTCTCACTGTTTCCATTGTTTCCCCATCTATTTGCCATGAAGTGATGGGACCAGAT
>NW_011494640.1:12110467-12113569 GCF_000754665.1 Bison bison bison | reverse complement strand
TAAGCAGGGTGACAATATACAGCCTTGACGTACCCCTTTCCCGATTTGAAACCAGTCTGTTGTTCCATGTCCAGTTCTAACTCTTGCTTCTTGACCTGGTCAAGGTCAGGCAGGTCAGTTCGTCTGGTATTCCCATCTGAGAGGATTAAAAGTGAAATTTTTTAAGTGCGCCAAATTTGATATGAATATGAATGTAAGTCATAATAGAGATTATGTTAAACAAAAGAGATGGAATAATGTGTTCTCCTCTCTCAGATGTCTTGCTGTCCCCAAAGAGCCTCAGCCATGCCTGTTCTTTACCACTTTAAGCTTTTGATAAGGGGAATTAAAGAGAGACAATGCAAGAAAAGGGAAAGGAATGAAGTTAGCCTGATGCCACATCTTATGAGGGGCTTCTAGGTGGACCCTGAGGGTCTTCAGGAGTCTGCACAGCTGCCATAACCAAAGCCTTGGAAAGGGCATTCATCCTCCTCAGACAAATGAGCTCTGTCTCCCTTCTTTGGCTCCGTTGCACAGCCAGCACTCTGTGAAAGGAATTGGACTGACTCAGTGCAGAAAAACTATCATTTGCATTATGGAATTTGCCTGCTCAAGAAAGAGCCAAGGAATTTGCAAGCTCTCTCTCTCTCTCTATAACCCAGTGTTATAGCCTTCTGTCACTTCTTGCCAGGAACAGAGCCTTGCAGAGGTTAGATTAGGACAAATTAGCTCTGCAGTTAGGTGGCCTAGATCCTTCTTCATGGCTCCATCCTCTTGGATGTGGTGAGCTTTCTTAAACTCACCCTGAAATTCAATTCAGTCCAATTCCACAAATGTGAATTGTGCATTCATTCCTTATCAGGCTCTTTTCTAGGTAGTTATCATATATATAATAAAGCAAACACCAAAACCAAATAAAAAACCCCTGCTTTCCCAGAGCTTACTTTCTAAGAAGAACATCCAGATGATAAATATAATCAATAGCCTTAACATATAGAAAGGGTATGAGCAATAGAGATTGCAGAGCATTGGGCAGTTTACAGTATTAAATAGGGTGGTCCCAGAAAGACTGTTTGAGCAGATGACATACAGTTAATATTTTATACAGGTAGGTACGTCAAGCAAGAAGTTTTCTGGGGTGCAAGCATCTCAGACAAAGCACTCCCTAAGTGGCCTGTATCTGGCACGTTTGAGGAAGAAAGAAGACCTGTGTGCCAGAAACAAAGTGATGGCAGGTGGGGAGGGTGCAGACATGACAGGACCTCACAGTTGATTTATGCTCTCAACTTTCACTTTAATCAAATGTGGAGTCAGCAAAGGTTCTGAAAGAGAAGGGTGAGAGGCCCTAAGGAGAATGACATTCTCTGACTCGTGGTCTAAAAGAGTGACTCTGGCTGTTGTGTGACCAGATGGCAATGCGAAAGTTTCCCTCAGTGCTGTGTCCCCAGTGATGGGCAGCTGGTTCCTGCAGAAACTTCCTTCACTCTCTCACCCACAGGGGCTGGGTGCATATCAGCCAGAGCCCTGCCCACTTAAGTTTCTGCCAATGATCTAATGCTGTGTCACAAATGGCAACAAACATAGTAATTCTTTTGAGAGAAATACTATCTCACAGTCTCCGTGGGTCAGGAATCTGAGCATTGCTAGCTGGTCCTCAACTCCTTATCCATCTCTGCATTTTATTTTTCTTGTGTAAGAGCTTTATTTTTCCTGTGTAAGAATCTGCTTGTCCATGCCGGGGACACAAGAGATGTGGATTTGATCCCTGGGTTGGGGAGATCTCCTGGAGTAGGAAATGGCAACTTTCTCCAGTATACTTGCCTGGGAAATCCCATGGAAAGAGAAGCCTTGCAGGTTACAGTCTATATAGGGTTGCAGAGTCAGACATGACTGAGCACAGCATAGGACAAAAATATATATATACATATATACACATGAATATATGACACACATGTGTATGTATGTACATACACACACACACACACAAGGTAACTGACTTGGACCCATTTACTTTGGACCATTTGCTATATCCCTTTCTGGGAGAGGTGATTTTGTCAATCCAACACATTCTGAGAAAGACTGTCTGGACATGTGCCTCCTGAATGATTTCTCTGAGTTAGGTAGTTTATTAATTGCCTAGGGCTGCCACAACAAAGTACCACAGACTGAGTGGCTTGAGCAGCAGAAATTTATTATTTCACAGATCTGGAGGCTGAAATTTTGACAAAAGTATCAGTGAGTTGGTTCTTTCTGAAGACTGTGATCTAGAGTCTGTTTCAAGCCTCTTTCTAGCATCTGGTAGTTTTCTGAAAGTCATTAGCATTTCTTGATCCATAGACATGTCTGAACTCTGTCTTCATGCTCACGTGGCATTCTCCCTATGGGCATGTCCACATATCACCACTTTGTAAAGATACTAATCATGTTGGATTAGGGACTCACCCTACTCCTGCTGCTGCTGCTGATGCTAAGTTGCTTCAGTCGTGTCCGACTCTATGCAACCCCATAGATGGCAGCCCACCAGGCTTCCCCATCCCTGGGATTCTCCAGGCAAGAACACTGGAGTGGGTTGCCATTTCCTTCTCAAACACATGAAAGTGAAAAGTGAAAGTGAAGTCGCTCAGTCGTGTCCGACTCTAGTAGGACTTAATTTTAGTTTAGCTAACTATATCTGCAAGTTCAGTTCAGTTCAGTTTAGCCACTCAGTCGTGTCTGACTCTTTGCGACCCCATGGATTGCAGCACACCAGGCCTCCCTGTCCATGACGAACTCCCAGAGTTTACCCAAACTCACGTGCATTGAGTCGGTGATGCCATCAAACCATCTCATCCTCTGTCGTCCCCTTCTCCTTCCACCTTCAATCTTTCCCAGAATCAGGGTCTTTTCCAGAATCAGGGTCTTTTCCAATGAATTGCTTCTTCGCATCAGGTGGCCAAAGTATTGGCGTTTCAACTTCAGCATCAGTCCTTCCAATGAATATTCAGAACTGATTTCCTTTAGGTTGGACTGGTTGGATCTCCTTGCAGTCCAAGGGACTCTCAAGAGTCTTCTCCAACACCACAGTTCAAAAGAATCAATTCTTCAGTGCTCAGCTTTCTTTATAGTCCAACTCTCACATCCATA
>NW_011494640.1:12106964-12110313 GCF_000754665.1 Bison bison bison | reverse complement strand
CAGACTGAAATTGAAGAAAGTAGGGGAAACCACTAGACCATTCAGGTATGACCTAAATCAAATCCCTTATGACTATACAGTGGAAGTGAGAAATACATTTAAGGGACTAGATCTGATAGACAGAGTGCCTGATGAACTATGGATAGAGGTTCATGACATTGTACAGGAGACAGGAATCAAGACCATCCCCAAGAAAAAGAAATACAAAAAAGCAAAATGGCTGTCTGAGGAGGCCTTACAAATAGCTGTGAAAACAAGGGAAGTGAAAAGCAAAGGAGAAAAGGAAAGGCATGCCCATTTGAATGCAGAGTTCCAAAGAATAGCAAGGAGAGATAAGAAAGAC
The DNA here is from genome assembly GCF_000754665.1 of Bison bison bison. Classification (NCBI taxonomy): domain Eukaryota; kingdom Metazoa; phylum Chordata; class Mammalia; order Artiodactyla; family Bovidae; genus Bison; species Bison bison. The sequence continues at coordinate 12,109,970 of NW_011494640.1, read as the reverse complement.
TTCCTCAGTGATCAATGCAAAGAAATAGAGGAAAACAATAGAATGGGAAGCACTAGAGATCTCTTCAAGAAAATTAGAGATACCAAGGGAACATTTCATGCAAAGATGGGCATAATAAAGGACAGAAATGGTATGAAACTAACTGAAGCAGAAGATATTAAGAAGACGTGGCAAGAATACACAGAAGAACTGTACAAAAAAAATCTTCATGACCTAGATAATCATGATGGTGTGATCACTCACCTAGAGCCAGACATTCTGAAATGTGAAGTCAAGTGGGCCTTAGGAAGCATCACTACAAACAAAGCTAAGGGAGGTGAAGGAATTCCAGTTAAGCTATTTCAAATCCTGAAAGATGATGCTGTAAAAGTGCTGCACTCAATATGCCAGTAAATTCGGAAAACTCAGCAGTGGCCACAGGACTGGAAAAGGTCAGTTTTCATTCCAATCCCAAAGAAAGGCAATGCCAAAGAATATACTGCACAATTGCACTCATCTCACACACTAGTAAAGTAATGCTCAAAATACTCCAAGCCAGGCTTCAGCAATATGTGAACCATGAACTTCAAGATGTTCAAGCTGGTTTCAGAAAAGGCAGAGGAACCAGAGATCAAGTTGCCAACATCTGCTGGATCACCAAAAAAAGCAAGAGATTTCCAGAGGAACATCTATTTCTGCTTTATTGACTATGCCAAAGCCTTCAACTGTGTGGATCACAATAAACTGGAAAATTCTTCAAGAGATGGGAATACCAGACCACCTGCCTCTTGAGAAACCTATACGCAGGTCAGGAAGCAACAGTTCAAACTGCACATGGAACAATAGACTGGTTCCAAATAGGAAAAGGAGTATGTCAAGGCTGTATATTGTCACCCTGCTTATTTAACTTATTTGCAGAGTACATCATGAGAAACGCTGGGCTGGAGGAAGCACAAGCTGGAATCAAGATTTCCAGGAGAAATATCAGTAACCTCAGATATGCAGATAACACCACCTTTATGGCAGAAAGTGAAGAAGAACTAAAGAGCCTCTTGATGAAAGTGAAAGAGGAGAGTGAAAAAGTCGGCTTACAACTCAACATTCATAAAACTAAGATCATGGCATCCGGTCCCATCAGTTCATGGCAGATAGATGGGGAAACGGTGGAAACAGTGGCTGACTTTATTTCTGGGGGCTCCAAAATCACTGCAGATGGTGACTGCAGCCATGAAATTAAAAGACGCTTACTCCTTGGAAGGAAAGTTATAACCAGTCTAGACAGCATATTGAAAAGCAGAGACATTACTTTGCCAACAAAGGTCCGTCTAGTCAAGGCTATGGTTTTTCCAGTAGTCATGTGTGGATGTGAGAGTTGGACTGTGAAGAAAGCTGAGCACCGAAGAATTGATGCTTTTGAACTGTGGTGTTGGAGAAGACTCTTGAGAGTCCCTTGGACTGCCAGGAGATCCAGCAGTCCATCCTAAGGAGATCAGTCCTGGGTGTTCATTGGGAGGACTGATGTTGAAGCTGAAACTCCAGTACTTTGGCCACCTGATGAGAAGAGCTGACTCATTTGAAAAGACCCTGATGCTGGGAACAATTGAGGGCAGGAGAAGAAGGGGATGACAGAGAATGAGATGGTTGGATGGCATCACCGACTCAACGGACATGAGTTTGGGTAGACTCCAGGAGTTGGTGATGGAAAGGGAAGCCTGGCATGCTGCAGTTCATGGGGTCGCAAAGAGTCGGACATGACTGAGTGACTGAACTGAACTGAATTGACTAAACAGATCTTTATTGGCTAAGTAATGTCTGTTTTTTACTATGCTGTCTAGGTTGTTCATAACTTTTATTCTAAGACCTTATTTAAAGTCACATTCTGAGATACCGAGAGTTATATACCGACTTTAACATATAAATTTTTTGAGGATACAATTCAAGCTATAACACATGTGTTCATGGGAAAATTAAGTGCTTGAGCACACTGATTTCTTGGGTGTGTTGAAATGAGTTTGAATAAAATAAATTCATTCCATTTTAAAAAATCTTCTCAAATGAAATACTAAGTGGTATGGATGCCAAATTTCAAAATTCTAAACAAATTGTAGCAAGAAAATTTTTATGCATTTACTTTTTCATTCTCAATAAATGTTAGTAATTTCAAAGAAACTTGAGAACTTAACACTACTTCATATGAAGATTAACGTCTAGTCTCACTCTATCATGATTCTCTGTGGAAAGTAGAATAGTGACCCTCTAAAAATGTCGCTAAAGATGGTTTCCCAGGTGGCAAAGCAGTAAAAAATTCACTGCAGAGGAGATGTGAGAAATGTGGGTTCCATCCCTGGGTATGGAAGATCCTCTGAAGGAAGAAATGGCAACACCTCCTGGATTCTTGCCTGGAAAATTGCATGGACAAGAAGAGCCTGGCAGGCTACTGTTCATAGGGTGGCAAAGAGTTGTGAATGACTGAACACACTCCAGAGATGCATGCTTCTGCTCAGTCACCTCAGTCCTGTCTGACTTTTTGTGACCCAACAGACGGTAGCCCATCAGGCTCCTCTGTCCATGGGATTTTCCTGGCAAGAATACTGGAATGGGTTGTCATGCCCTCCTCCAGGGGATCTTCTCAACCCAGGAATTGGACCAGTGTTTCCTTCTAACAGAAGCAGAAGATATTAAGAAGAGGTGGCTAGAATATACAGAAGAACTATACAAAAAAGATCTTCATGACCCAGATAATCACGATGGTGTGATCACTCACCTAGAGCCAGACATCCTGGAATGCCAAGTCAAGTAAGCCTTAGGAATTATCACTACGTACAAGACTCTGATGCTGGGAGGGATTGGGGGCAGGAGGAGAAGGGGACGACATGAGATGGCTGGATGGCATCACTGACTTGATGGACATGAGTTTGGGTGAACTCTGGGAGTTGGTGATGGACAGGGAGGCCTGGCGTGCTGTAGTTCATGGGGTCTCAAAGAATTGGACATGACTGAGCGACTGAACTGAACTGAACAAAGCTA
>NW_011494640.1:12087133-12106864 GCF_000754665.1 Bison bison bison | reverse complement strand
ATTAAGAAGAGGTGGCTAGAATATACAGAAGAACTATACAAAAAAGATCTTCATGACCCAGATAATCACCATGGTGTGATCACTCACCTAGAGCCAGACATCCTGGAATGCCAAGTCAAGTAGGCCTTAGAAAGCATCACTCTGAACAAAGCTAGTAGAGGTGATGGAATTCCAGTTGAGCTATTTCAAATCCTGAAAGATGATGCTGTGAAAGTGCTGCACTCAATATGCCAGCAAATTTGGAAAACTCAGCAGTGGCCACAGGACCGGAAAAGGTCAGTTTTCATTCCAATCTCAAAGAAAGGCAATGCCAAAGAATGCTCAAACTACTGCACAATTGCACTCATCTCACATGCAAGTAAAGTAATGCTCAAAATTCTCCAAGTCAGGCTTCAGCAGTACATGAACCATGAACATCTAGATTTATAAGCTGGATTTAGAAAAGGCAGAAGAACCAGAGATCAAATTGCCAACATCTGCTGGATCATCAAAAAATCAAGAGAGTTCCAGAAAAATACCTACTTCTGCTTTATTGACTATGCCAAAGACTTTGACCATGTGGATCATCACAAACCGTGGAAAATTCCTCAAGAGATGGGAATACCAGACCACCTGAGCTGCCTTCTGAGAAATCTGTATGCAGGTCAGAAAGCAACAGTTAGAACTGGACATGGAATAACAGACTGGTTCCAAATCAGGAAAGGAGTATGTCAAGGCTGTATTTTGTCACCTTGCTTATTTAACTTCGGAGAAGGCAATGGCACCCCACTACAGTACTCTTGCCTGGAAAATCCCATGGACAGAGGAGCCTGGTGTGCTGCAATCCATGGGGTCGCTAAGAGTTGGACATGACTGAGTGACTTCACTTTCACATTTCACTTTCATGCATTGGATAAAAAAATGGCAACCCACTTCCGTGTTCTTGCCTGGAGAATCCCAGGGATGGGGGAGCCTGGTGGGCTGCCATCTGTGGGGTCGCACAGAGTTGGACATGACTGAAGCGACTTAGCAGCAGCCAGAGTACATCATAAGAAACGCTGAGGTGGATGAAGCACAAGCTGGAATCAAGATTGCTGGGAGAAATATCAATAATCTCAGGTATGCAGATGATACCACCCTTATGGCAGAAAGTGAAGTAGAAGAGCCTCTTGATGAAAGTGAAAGAGGAGAGTGAAAGAGTTGGCTTAAAATTCAACACTCAGGAAACCAAGATCATGGCATCTGGTCCCATCACTTCATGGCAAATAGATGGGGAAATAATGGAAACAGTGAGAGTCTTTATTTTTGGGGGCTCCAAAATCACTGCAGATGGTGACTGCAGCCATGAAATTGCTTGCTCCTTGGAAGAAAAGTTATGACCAGTCTAGACAGCATATTAAAAAGCAGAGATATTACTTTGCCAACATAGGTCCATCTAATCAAAGCTATGGTTTTTCTAGTAGCTATGTATGGATGTGAGAGTTGGACCATAAAGAAAGCTGAGCACCGAAGAACTGACACTTTTGAACTGTGGTATTTGAGAAGATTCTTGAGAGTCCCTTGGACTGAAGGGAGATCCAACCAGTCCATCCTAAAGGAAATCAATCCTGAATATTCATTGGAAGGACTGATGTTGAAGTTGAAACTCAAATACTTTGGCCCCCTGATGTGAAGAACCAACTCATTTGAAAAGACCTTGATGCTGGTAAAGATTGAGGGTGGGAGAAGGGGACGACAAAGAATGAGATGGTTGGATGGCATCACCGACTCAATGGACATGAGTTAGGGTGAACTCTGGGAGTTGGTGATGGACAGGGAGGCCTGGCATGCTGCAGTCCATGGGGTCGCAAAGAGTTGGACACGATTGAGTGACTGAACTGAACTGAACTGAACTTCCTGCATTGCAGGCAGGTTGTTTACTGAGCCACCAGGGAAGCCCCTCCTGACATGTCCACACCCTAATTACGGGAACCTGAGAATAGAGTACTTTCTATGGCTAAAAGGAATTTGCAGATGTGATTAAGGTTTAGTACCTTGGAATGTAGAAAGGCTTGGGTTATTCAGGTCAGCTCAACTTAATTATTCAGGTCAACTTAATCATATCAATCCTTAAAAGTTGAAAAGCTTTTCTATCCAAGGTCAAAGGGATATATAACTAAGGAAGAGGGAGATGCAATGCTGTTGACTTTGAAGATAAAGAAAAGAGGGTTAAGAGCCAAGGCATGGGGGCAGCCTCTAGAAGCTGGAAAAGACAAGAGGACAGAGTTTTGTTTTGTCTTTTTCTCTAAAGCATCCAGAAAGGAGCATGGTCCTCCTTCTGACACTTTGATTTTAGCCCACTGAGACCTATGTTCAGATTTCCAGAGTTGTAAAATAATAAATTCAAATTTTTTGAGCCACTCAGTTTCTAATAATTTATGAAAACAGCAATAGAAAATTAATACATTCTCCCATTTGATGGCATAAATCTACCCATATAATGTCTAGGACAGCCTCGGTACAAAGTTTTTGCTATATAAATACTTTTATAAGATTGTAAAGTATGGATCTTAAAGCCGTTTCAGTAAAACATAAATTGTACCAATCAGTGCTTTTGTGCATTGCTAAGTCTCAGGATAAACCAAATGTGTTTGGTAATCTGAATTTAAATCCTTTCTTGCTTCTTAAATGAATTATCTGGTCCTCCATTGTATTTGAATTAATGCTAACAATAAGAATATACACATCTGACCTTACAGAAAATGTGTTTCTGTTAAACTAGTCAAATTTTGTAGTTTTCCTTATATCCCAAGTACTTCTTTCATAGAAGGCTGAGTTGGGAGAATAGATTTTGTTCTGAGGATGGGTACAAGACATTTGGGGGGTCAGCAGGGCATGAGGGGGCGGTTAGACTGAGCTGTTTAAATATTGTGTCAGGCTCCCCACTGAGCCAGTCTCAGCCTGAATGTTAGAAGCAGGGGGTAAAAATTACAATAGAAGAACTTTCTACAGTGAGAGACTATAGGCTTAAAAAGTAGACCCGTGAAGTAGCCAGCATCTCCTCAGGGGAGCAACCACTGCAGATATCCAAGAAAGCAGGCAGTGTTGTTCCCTCTGTGAAAATGACAGGGCTGAGCCTCCACCAAGGTTCACCAGGGTATTTCTCAGCAGCTGAGGAATATTGGAAGAAAGGGATAATGTGTTATTACCTCCACAAGAGCCTTACAGGAACTCTTGCCAATTTTCCTCCCTCAATTCTTTCTCAAGGATGGCAGACAATATGCTGTAGCCTTGTGAAATGAGACCAAGCTGATCGGGTGCTTTTAGTGGCTAATTTCTTGGTTTTTTCTCCTGCTGATGATTTTTGTCCCCTGCTATTTTAATATCATCTTGCCACAAAATAAAAAAATGAGGAGGTTGAAATCATGGACACTAAAACAGCATTGTTAGTTTTCAGGAAAGTGTTGCCCTAGTGTCTCCTAGACTAGAATCTCCTTTGTTTTATCCTCTTTGGTCATATACCAAGATTTATTTTATATATTGATGAATTGGTCATTGACAAGTATCATTAAATAAAACAACAGAGTATCACTGAACAGAGGCATACATTATTTTTTTCTCTGTTCTCCATTTCAAGAAGAAAAAAATAATGACCACTGTACAAGCTTACAAAAGCTTATTATCTTTTAGAATTCTCTTTAAAGCCACTCTTGAGGTCTGCTATGTTGTTAGTATAGACTCAAGAATAATTGACAAGGCATCACATTCTCTATACATTGGTGATAGGTGTTTAAAATAATGGTCCTGAGCCTTGTGTGAGGCCTTCAAGTAAATAGCAGAGATTGACATTTTCTCTGTACTCATGGTTAATGAAATAGTAATGAAGTGTAGTACATTTTAGGGAGGTACTCTTCAATATAAGTGAAATTCAAGATGGGGCCCATCTCAGCAAATTACACCATCACCTGCCCCTTTTCTCAGAATGAAAACTTTGGAGGCATGCTTGCTTTCTCTCTTTTTTTATGCACTCTACATTCACCCTTAGCCTATCCCATTGGATCTACCTTCAAAATATTTCTAGACTTCAAATCTAACCCTGTCTTATTATCTGTTATGATAAGTCTCTGCACTGAGTCCACACCATGTCTACTGTACTATTGCAGTATCCTCCCAATAGAACTTTCCCTCCTTTGCCCTGCTATTCTCCACACAGCAGCCAGCATGATCCTGTCAAAATATAAATCAGATCATTACATACCTCTGCTCAAGAGCTACAGTGGCTCCCTGTTTCACTCAGAGTGAAATCCCATCTTTTCCCTGTCCTGTAAGGGCTATAAGATCTGGTCCCCTGCTGCCTCTCCAGCACCATCCTCTTCTCCTAGACACTTGTCTCCAGCCACATTGGCTTCCTTGTAGGCTCCTGCCTTAATAACTCTGTGCCTTCATGCTCGTACTGTCGCTAAGTCATGTCTAACTCTTTGTGACCCCATGGACTGTAGCCTGTGAGGCTCCTCTGTCCATAGAATTTCCCAGGCGAGAATATCAGAGTGGCTTGTCATTTCCTTCTCCAAGGGATCTTCCTAACCCAGGGATCAAGCCCACATTTCTTGCATTGGCAGATGGATTAATTACCACTGAGCCAACAGGGAATCCCTTAAAACACCTGATGTTTTATCTGCTTCTAATTATTTCAGTTCCCCAAGAAACACACAAAATAAACACAGGGCTTCTCAGATGGCTCAGCAGTAAGAATTGGCCTATCAGTGCAGGAGATGCAAGACATGAGGATTAGATCCCCAAGCAGGAAAGATCCCCTGGAGGAGGAAATGGCAACCCACCCCAGTATTCTTGCCTGGAAAATTCCATGGACAAGAGGAGCCTGGTGGGCTATATAGTCCATGGTCTCACAGAGTTGTACTTCAGAGTGACTGAGCACACATGCATGCAAGATACAAGTAAGGATTATTTTCTCACTTCTTTTATGATTTCTGATCAAATGCCAGCTTTTCAGGAGAAATTTTTCTTGATTATTTTTCCCAAAAATTTACCATTAGTCCTTCCCTATACCCTGACCCCATATATGTATTTTCATGGTGCTTATTGCTACTTAACATATCATCAGTTCAGTTCAGTTCAGTTGCTCAATTGTGTCCGACTCTTTTGTGACCCCATGAATCGCAGCTCACCAGGCCTCCCTGTCCAACACCAACTCCCAGAGTCTACCCAAACTCATGACCATTGAGTCGATGATACCATCTGGCCATCTCATCCTCTGTCGTCCCTTTCTCCTCCTGCCCCCAATCCCTCCCAGCATCAGGGTCTTTTCCAATAAGTCAACTTTTCGCATGAGGTGGCCAAAGTATTGGAGTTTCAGCTTCAACATCAGTCCTTCCAATGAACAACCAGGACTGATCTCCTTTAGGATGGACTGGTTGGATCTCCTTGCAGTCCAGGGGACTCTCAAGAGTCTTCTCAAACACCACAGTTCAAAAACATCAATTCTTCGGTGCTCAGCTTTCTTTAGAGTTCAACTCTCACATCCATACATGACCACTGGAAAAACCATAGCCTTGATTAGACAGAACTTTGTTGGCAAAGTAATGTCTCTGCTTTTGAATATGCTATCTAGGATGGTCATAATTTTCCTTCCAAGGAGTAAGCATCTTTTAATTTCATAACATATCATATATATATTTAATTACTGATTTATTCTTTTACTTCTCCACCAGAATATAAGATCCTTGAGACCACACTGGTTTTTATTCTTCTTTTTTTTTTACTATTACATTTCCAGCATTTGAAGCACTGCCTACCTTGCACTGAAAAGATGCTCAATAAACTTCTGTTGCATGAGAATATGAATAATTGTGAGTGGAAGATGACTGATAAGCTAATACTGCACAGCCTGAACAACAGGTTGTTGTTTAGTTGCTAAGTCATGTCTGATACTTCTGCAGCCCCATGGACTGTAGTCCACCAGGATTCTCTGCCCATGGGATTTCCCAGGCAAGAACACCAGAGAGGGTTGCCATTTCCTTCTCCAGGGGGATTTTCCTGACTCAGGGATTGAACCTGCATCTCCTACATTGCAGGCAGATTCTTTATGATAGCAAAAATTAAATCAGTTAACTCTCAATAAGAAAGATCAACTAAGTAGAAAACATCAGTTCCCAAATTCATTGAGGCTTTATGCTTTCAGTGATTTCTTGAATCATTTTGCATTTTCCTTTGAATTATCAACCCTGATATGGCACATAAATTTTAGCTCTTTGGGAGGAAAATGTCATGCTAGTAAGGAGGGTAGATAGTCTCCAAGACAACCAACATTCCTCAAATGTGGCTCGTCTTGTGACTCATTTGGCCAATAAATTATGATGTGTACAATATATTACCAGTTCCAGATCTAGGCCTTAAGAGACCCTGCAAGCTTCCATTTTGTCTTTTTAGAAGCCAGTCTCCATGTACAAAAGTTTAGGCTAGATTTTCATGTATGGATGTGAGAGTTGGACTGTGAAGAATGCTGAGCACCAAAGAATTGATGCTTTTGAACTGTGGTGTTGGAGAAGACTCTTGAGAGTCCCTTGGACTGCAAGGAGATCCAACCAGTCCATTCTAAAGGAGATCAGCCCTGGGATTTCTTTGGAAGGAATGATGCTAAAGCTGAAACTCCAGTACTTTGGCCACCTAATGCGAAGAGTTGACTCATTGGAAAAGACTCTGATGCTGAGACGGATTGGGGGCAGGAGGAGAAGGGGACGACAGAGGATGAGATGGCTGGATGGCATCACTGACTCGATGGACGTGAGTCTGAGTGAACTCCGGGAGTTGGTGATGGACAGGAAGGCCTGGCCTGCTGCGATTCATTGGGTTGCAAAGAGTCGGACATGACTGAGCGACTGATCTGATCTGATTGAATGATGATTGTCCAGAAAAGTGGAGAGAGGGCCTGTGAAGGAAAACTGAGCTATCTCACGCAACAGTCAACACCCAGCGCCCATGCGTCTGTGAGAGTAGCCGTCTTGGCTCCTCCAACACCAGCTGAGCCACCTCAGCCAGAACCACAAGAAGGGAGAATTACAGACGCCTCACCAGTTCCAAGTCATCACTGCCATCCTGGTGGAGGCCCAGCGATTGTATAACATAGGCAAACTTCACTGCAGAACCCTGCCCAAATGTCTGATCTACACAGTCATCAGCAAAAAACACACTATAATGTCAAGCTGTTGAATTTTGGGGTTCTTTGCTATATAATAACAGATATCTGAAACCATTATGATATAACATTTTAGGAGGATAACACTGAAAACATCTGGACATCTGAAGTTTACCTCTTGCAAAGTATGATCAGGCTTAGTAAAATGGTGTACATGTGTGTAAATATATATATATTATATAGATATGTAAACAACTTTATATTATCTGCATATATACTTTGTATATATCTTCACATTTTTGTCTTTATTTTATTAAAATAATTAATTTAAATTAGATTTTATTAAAATAATTAAATTCAATTAGATGTATCTAATTTAATAATTAGATTAAATTATTAATTAAATTAATAATTAATAAAATCTTGGCAATAATATTTTATTACTTTTAAATAATACCTAGGAGACTCCCAGTTCTCAAATACCATCCATGTAATTGTATTTCCTTTGTTAATTTTCAGTGAATAGGAAATACTTTATATTCCAAAGAGAAGTAGGAAAGGCCCTCTGAAGTCCCAGAACTCCAGAGCATCTGAAGTTTCTACTTTTATCCTCTACTTCTATTTTGAAAATTTGGCAAACCGTAAAAATAAAGTGAAAGTGAAACTCACTCAGACATTTCCGACTGTTTGTGACCCCAAGGACTTTACAGTCCATGGAATTCTCTGGGTCAGAATACTAGAGTGGGTAGCGTAAGCAAATGTTAAATGAGAGTCTATATATTTTGTTCAATGGTACAGACATAGACACTGCTTGTGTTCTTTAAGATTCCAGCTGAAATTCTCAAGCACATGAGTTGCATTTGTAAGGTGAAGGAACAACAAAACTAAGTTTTCTCAGATGTCCAGCACTGATAGTTCATTCTGGGGAGTACGAAGAGAGAAAAAATTTACTGATTTAATCATCACTGTCACAAAAGTGATAAATTTCCATAGCTTGGAAAGTTTCAAGGAGGAGGAGTCTTGTGATCACATGTATTTTGCCTCTCTTAGAGGATTTTAAGATCGGACCTGGCTTAGATTTGTTTCTAAACCACTCTTCCAAAGTCAGTTCTTCTTACTTTCATAGTCAGGGAGCCAGCACCTTGAATGTGATTGTAGCAAGCTTCTCCAGGTTGATTTTGGCTTATGTTCAGGGGACAGTAGCTAATTCTGCCCTGATACAGGGGGAATCTCAAAGTCAAATGTACAAATATTGTATATTAATGCCTACATATGGAATCTAGAAAGGTGATTCTAGTGAAACTATTTGTAGAGCAGCAGTGGAGATGGACATAGAAAAGAGACTTACGGACACAGTGGGAAAAAGAGAGGGTGGGACAAATTGAGAGAGCAGCACTGAAACAAATACACTACCAGATGTAAAATAGACAGTCAGTAGGAACTTGCTGTATAACTCAGGGAGCTCAAACCTGGTGCTCTGTGACCACCTAAACGGGTGGGATGGGGTAGGATGGGTTGGGAGGTGGGAAGAAGGTTCAAGAGGGAGGGAACATATGTATACCTATGTCTGATCCTTGTTGGTGTATAGCAGAAGCCAACACAACATTGTAAAGCAGTTGTCCTCCAATTGAAAATAAATAAATTGTAAAAATTCCAATTGCTTAAAGCAATTGCATTCCTTCTCCCTCTTTACCCCTCAATTACCATAAATTTATTTTCTACATCTATAGCTCTATTTCTATTGAGGATTGGGATTGATACATACACACTATTATATAAAAAACAGATGACTAATAAGGACCTACTGTATAGCACAGGAAACTCTATTCAGTACTCTGCAATGCCTATAGGGGGAAAGAATCTTAAACAGAGTGAACATATGTATATGTATAACTGATTCACTCTGCTGTACACCCGAAACTAACACATTGTAAATCAGCTGTACTCCAAAAAAGTTTTCTTAAAAAAGAAATTACCTTCTTATCAGCTCAGTTCAGTCACTCAGTCGTGTCTGACTCTTTGCAATTCCGTGGACTGCAGCACACCAGGCCACCTTCTTAAACTGGTTTGTATAAGGTAATGGGAAAAAACAGAGGTCAGAGAGAGGAGTGCTGGGAACTGAAAAACTCAACAGTGAAGCCTCACTGATCCAGGTAACCTCCACTTCTTTTTAACCATACCTTTATTTTATCTACAAAATTCACTTTGGTTAATTGTTGGAATTAAATTGGATCCAGACAGGTAAAAAAAGCTTTTTGCATCTGAAAGAGATTACTGTGCCATGAAGCAGTTTACTTTATTGATCCTGTTTTATTGCTTTGAAAATGGGAAAACCATGCTTTTGTCAATCATGTGAAAGAAAGGAAAGCAAAATCCAAACAGTTGCTTTAGAGTAAGGAAATTGCTCAGAATAAGAAAAATAACTCACAACAAAAAGAAAATGAAAATAACTTTTCCAGTAAGTTTTGTTATCAGTTAGCAATGTATTTTTCTTGTTATTTTTTTTTCCCAAAAGGAGAAAGAGTATCAGTTTGGTCATATGAAAGAATACTAATTTTCTCAAATGTGACTGTCATTCTGAGTGAAGTAAGTCAAACAGAGAAAGAGAAATATCTAATGATATCCTTTATATGTGGAATCTAAAAAAATGATACCAATGAACTTATTTGCAAAATAGAAACAGACTCACAGACTTAGATAATGAATTTATGGTAATTGGGGGAAAGGTTGGAGGGGAGGGATAGTTACAGACTTTGGGATGGACGTGTGCATACTGCCGTATTTAAAATAGATAACCAACATTGGATCCACTGTATAGTGCCAGGAATGCTGATCGATATTATGTAACAACTTAAATGGGAAAAGAATTTGAAAAAGAATCAGTTCAGTTCAGTTCAGTCTCAGTCACGTCCTACTTTTTGCAACCCCATGAACCACAGCATGCCAGGCCTCCCTGTCCGTTACCAACACCCGGAGTTTACCCGAACTCATGTACATCGAGTCAGTGATGCCATCCAACCATCTCATCCTCCATCATCCCCTTCTCCTCCTGTTCTCAATCTTTCCCAGAATCAGGGTCTTTTCAAATGAGTCAGCTCTTCACATCAGGTGGCCAAAGTATTGGAGTTTCGGCTTCAACATCAGTCCTTCCAATGAACACCCAGGACTAATCTCCTTTAGGATGGACTGGTTGGATCTCCTTGCAGTCCAAGGGACTCTCAAGAGTCTTCTCCAACACCACAGTTCAGAAGCATCAGTTCTTCTGCGCTCAGCTTTCTTTATAATAGATACACGTATATGTAAGACTGAATCACTTTGCTGTATACCTGAGACTCTCACAACATTGTTAAGCAACTATCATATAAAGTAAAAAGTTTAAAAAAATTAAATGATTACCTGTGAATGATTATTTATTATGCATTATAAATGTCAAATATATATGCTTTCAAATTGTGGTGTTGGAGAAGATTCTTGAGAGTCCTTTGAACTACAAGAGGATTGAACCGGTCCACCCTAAAGAAAACTAACCCTGAATATTCATTGGAAGGATTGATGCTGAAGCTGAAGCTCCAATACTTTGGCCACTTAATATGAAGAGCTGACTCATTGGAAAAGACCCAGATTCTGGGAAAGATTGAAGGCAAAAGGAAAAGGAGAAGGGGGCAGCCGAGAATGAGATGGTTAGATAGCATTACTGACTCAATACACATGAATCTGAGCAAACTCAGGGGTTGGTGGAAGACAGAGGAACCTGGCATGCTGTAGTCCGTAGGGTCACAAAGAGTCGGATTTGACTTAATGATTGAACAACAATGACTATATATATATATATGTATGCATATATGTGTGTGTGTGTGTGTGTGTGTGTGTGTGTGTGTATGTATATCCATAGTGGGCTTCTCAGGTGGTGCTAGTGGTAAAGAACCTGCCTTCCAGTGCAGGAGATGTAAGAGATATATCTATTCATAGATCTGGAGAGCTAGGTAATCAAAAACTGAACCACCCAAGGTATGAAGTGTTTAAAACATATTTTTATTTAATACAGTGTAAACAGTCTTCCAAGACATTATACTTTTAAAATTTTGTATTTCTTGGCTACATAGATTTTTACTTTGTGGTTGGCCAGCTATTTATTTAATCTATATCCTTTTATTGAACAAAAAGATTATTCCACAATTTTGTTATTGCAGTTAACACTGTGAGGAGTGGACCTTGTGTTCACTCTGTTGTACATTTTTTGTTGTATTCATTGGATACATTTTTTAAAGGATCATTGTATCAGTTCATATGAATCAGAAAAATAATTTCTTAGCCTTTCTATGAAAACTTTATAAAAATAACCTCAAGGAAGCATGTTATGACCAATATCACTTACTCTCACTCATTAAAAGTGTTCTTATATTCTCTGACATGTGGTTGGATAGGGGAATTTTAGGCAGGGGAAAACCCACATTCCATGTCCAGAGGCATCAAACAACGGGAAACTGATTTCGTCCTGACTGGAGCTTAGATGCCAAAAGACTGGTGATGAGGGAGGCAGGGCCAGGTGAAGAGGGGACAATGATGTCATGCCAAGACTTTAGTGACTTTAGTCTTATCCTGCAGCAGATAAGAAGCCATTAAAGGGGCTTACACATTATTGGAATAGGATCAGTTTTCATCTGAGAAAGGTAACTGGCCAGATTCAAGGCACCCTGTTAGTGGTAGAAGACCAGGCAGATCTCTTCCAGTAGTTCAGAGACTGAACTGGAGCAAATGAAATGGAGATATAAAGAAGAAGACCATTGAACTGAAAGCCCTAGAGCTCCATTAGTGGAAGAGAGGAAGAGGGGGAGGGCAGCTGGGAAGGAGAAGGAGTAGGAGAGGGAGCGGGAAAGGGAAATTTAACGGGGGGAAGAGAGAGAGAGATTGCGGTTCAGGTCTTCTGAGAATCAGCCTCTATAATGGGATTAAATGCCAAGGGATTTGCTAGGATAAATGCCTCAAAGGAATAAAGGGTGAGAGAGCAGGAGTAGGCAGAGCATGGTGAAGTTCTGTGAAAAGGGGAGAAGGAAGGGAGGATGACGTAGGAGGCACTCCAGACTGCAGCACAGGTCTGAAGAAGTTTTGGTCATGCTGACATGTGGTCTCTGAGCAAGCTGCTCACTGGAAGAGTCCCGCTCCAGGCAGGAATGAGCCAGCACTTATATCCCTGTCATGTTTAGTCATTGGCTGTGCACAGCTCAGGGACACCCTGGTCTTGGTGCAAAGTCACTAGCGGATACAGTTGAGTGGCAGCTGAGTTTAGTTAACAACGCCCCCTCCCTACAGTGGGGTCTCTTGAAATGTCTGGGCTTCACAAAACCATGGCATCACAGATAGTAACTGCTTTCTGGCTTTTATAATGGATGGATGATTAGAGAATGTGTGTGTGTGTGTGTGTGTGTGTGCACGTGCGCGTGCACACGCTTAGTTGGTTGGTTGTGTCCGACTCTTTGAGACCCTTTGGACTGTAGCCCACCAAGCTCTTCTGCCCATGGGATTCTCCAGGCAAGAATACTGGAATAGGTTGCCATATCCTTCTCCAGGGGATTTTCCTGACTCTGATATTGAACCCTCACCTCCTGTGTCTTCTGCATTGCAGGCAGATTCTTTAAACACTGAGCCATCTGGGAAGTCCATATAGAGAATATGAAGTGTAAAATCAATCCTAGATGTAAGGCTAGGTTTCCAAGGGTATAATTAAGGGGAAAAAATGTTTCTTGTTTGGGAAAAAAACCACTGCTTTAGAAAAAAAAGCAGTGCTCTTTTGATTTCTGATTCTACCAGTCTCTAAGTTTGAAATTTTGAAGGAATGATAAATTCTCTGTTTTTTAATTTTTTTATTCATAAAGAGGGAACTAATAATATATATAGCTCATATAGTTTTTTGAAGCTTATTTGAGATTTTATTTCCTATGTATATGGTATATGTTACATGTACATTGTGTGGTACATGGTAAGCATTTAGTGGTTATTAGCTTCCTAATAATTGGGAAATTATTGTCTTATTGTTTCAGACTTATGACATGTCCTGAGTGTGTGAATATAAACTATTCTTTTTACTTTGCCCAACACAAAAACTGTTTCACTCTTGGAGCTTACAGAGAAGCTGTGCCTTTGTTCTAGCACAGCCATTTTTCTTTTAAGTCTCTCATGATTAATAGATAAAACATCAGTAGCTAAGAAGATGCTGGTCAGAGAAGCTACTGGGCAATGCTTGTGTGGCAAAATTGGCCAGAAGTACTGGAATGCTCTGCAGACATTACAATTCCAGATTAAGAAATTCTGGATGTGGCTATTCTATATTTTTAAAATAAACCAGGGGTCTTTTACACTATGATTTTTAACTGAAAATATTTGGAGTAAAGTTACTGTCAGTAAGGTCAGGTTTAATTTATTTTTCCTATACTATCTAGATCAGAGATAATAAGTATGGATGTGGGTCCCAAGAGCTGATATTTTTATAAAACTTCCAGGTAATTCTGCTATGCATTTTTATTTTCTTTTGTTGTGGCTATTCTTGTGCTTTTGAGAACCATGGCTCCAGATAGAAACAGTGCCTTCTTAAGCATCCTCAGTGGCATAGTTAAATATTTGCACGCTAAGTCTCTAAGTCGTGTCCTACTCTTTGCGACCCTATGGACTGTAGCTTTCCAGGCTCCTCTGTCCATGGGGATTCTCCAGGCAAAAATTCTCAAGTGGGTTGCCATGCCTTCTTACAGGGGATCTTCCCGAGTCAGGGATCAGACCAGCTTCCCTTATATCTCCTGCATTGGCAGGTGGGCTCTTCACCACTAGCGCCACAGCTACATATTTGGGCATATTTGTTTAGGTTCAGCATCTGTTTTCAATTTTTTTAAGAGTAGTTGAGATGAAAAATATGCTCTGTTTAACATCATGGAACTCCTCTGCTGGGAGCCCGAGAGGATTTGGCAAAATAGAACCCTTTTTGGAAGCACAGCTATTTGATTTGCCCATAAACAACCAGGAGGTGATAGATGATCCATGGCCTCTCCAGGTTTGTGACCCTCATCCCAGGAGTTCACCTCACAGTCTTCTGAGGTGTAAGAAGGAGATAATGACTTCAGCTTCCTCTCCTTCGAGCTGTCAGGAAGTCAGGGTTTCCACCGTATAAGTAGCAGTGAATATCTAAGCCCAAAGAGTTTGGCAAATTGCTTTAGAAAAAGATAATTTCCACTCACAGCAATATGCAAACTTTTGAGAACAACATTGAAACAAGATAATTTTTCAAGACTGAATTTAGAATTGCTGTGTAGAGGACATAGTTTGGCTTGATTATCTTTTTTAAATATTTTAGGTATCTTTGTGTCTGTCTGCCTTCCGGGAAGTTTCTGGGGACTGCTCTGAAACAGTCTGTAGAAGTAAAGACTGAACTCAAACTCATTCTTGTACATTCTGTCTGTTTCCCCATCACCTAGTCTCCTGGGAGTGTAAGCAACTGGGCTTCACCCAGACCAGCAAGATTGACTGATTTCACTCTAGACCACTAGGCAGTCTTAGAGAAAAACTCAGAACCTTGATCATGAAATGAGAAATTGGAGGATTGAAAATGATGAGCATATACATCAATTATATATATTATTGATAATATGTGTAAAATTAACTAATTAGAACCTACTGGCACAGGAACTCTACCCAATGCTCTTTTTCTTTTTTATCCGTATAGCAATCTCTCAAATATTATCCTTCTATCCCTAGTTCTGTTTGCATGTCCTTGAAAATAAAGTATTTAGTTATTTGTTCACTTTTACTTTTTTTTACCTTATACTAATTATTAAAAGTATCACATACTTCCCACAAAATTTTTTTAAACTTTTATTTTGAAATAATTATAGAGTAAAAAGAATTTAGAAAAAAAGTACAGAGAGATCCCAAGTACCTGTTATCCAGAAGTCCCTAATAGATATGAATATATACATCTTACATATCTTATATCTTATAAGATATGCATCTTACATATCATAGTAGGATAATATACCAAGATGGTATGTTGATACAGTATGTATGTGAAGTTCTGTAGCATCTTATGACATTCTACCCCATCCTCTTTGGTGACCTAAATAGGAAGGAAATCCAAGGAAGAGGGATATGGGATATACATATATATATATGTATGACTTCCCTGGTGGTTATATATATCTGATTCACTTTTTAGTAAAGTAGAAACACGACATTGTAAAGCAACTATGCTCCAACTAAAGCTAATTTAAAAATAAAAAATGAAAGAATCAAGTGAAAATAGGAAAATTAAGAGCATTTACGTGACCCACTCTTCCCTGAGGAAAAGCAGACCATGCTCCATGTAGGGGGGCCGCAAGAAGAAGCAGCTGCTCAGTAAGCTTTGAATTGAAACAGTCCTGACTTTGAACACTGGCTCTATGATATACTAATGGTCAATCTCTGAGCAGGTTACTCATCTAAGTTATCATTTTTCTCACCTATAAAATAAAACAATAATGCACATTTCTATTCATCCCATAGGAAATAAATAAAAGACCGGAAAAATTATAGTATTGAGAAGGTTCTGTGTGTGACTTGAGACACCTGGGGAATAAAGGATATAAAGGAATGTGAAGAAAAGGATCTGTGATACACAGCTACTGTTTTCCACTTTGGCTGGGTCTAGTACCTACTATAGTGTTTCTATCTGCTTTCATTTTCAGGCAAAAGTCAACTCTACTTGTGAGAGCAAGAAATCACAGAAACACTTTCTGCTGGATGGATAAATCTCTTTCACATGTTGTTTTCGGAATAAACAAACAACTTGGTTTCACTAGGGCCAGTGAGAGTGTCTGGTTTCACTTCAGACCATGAGACAGCCTTGGAGAAAAATTCAGACCCTTGATCATGAAATGGAGAAGTAAACAGGATTAGAAACTATGACCCAAGTAATGACTTCAAATGTAACCTAAACTAGTCTGAATGAGATAATTCTCACTTTGCAAACAATCATTTCTCCATCAGGATTTTTGGCTATCATTTACTGAGTCTCCACTTCCTGCTGAATTTTGTGTCAAACATGGAATCCTAAAATGCAGAGAGTGCTTTCTCTTAAGAATTTTACATTCTAAATGGAAAAACACATTATGCCACCTTATTTTGCTTCTCTCTTTTGTCTGTATGTTCCAAGGGTCAATGTGTTCAGATACTAGAAACATGTAGGTTTTAGAGTAGAGAATAAAGTGATTTTCAGACCTGAGAATGTTCATTGAGGAGGTTTCAGGGAAGTTGGATGAGAAAAAAGTAGAAAAATGTGCAGCTTCTCAGAATTAAAATAGTATAGATGTTGTCATAGCATTTTTTTTTTTTTTGCCCAAAATAGTGGTAAAAATCATTAAAGCAGTGATGGAAGTTTTAAAGACTTTTTTCTTTTTTGGTGTGGACCATTTTTAAGGTCTTTATTGAATTTACTACAATATTGCTTCTGTTTTATGGTGTTTTTTTGGCCACAAGCCATGTGTAGTCTGAGCTCCCTGACCAGGGATTGAACCCTCACCCCTTGTATTAGAAGGTGAAGTCTTAACCACTGGACTGTCAGGGAAGACCCTTTTTCTCAGTTTTACTTCTAGAAATTGCATTTTTGTTTGCCATCACCCACCATAGACAAGTTTTGTAAAGTGGTACTTCTTTTAGATTAAAAAAATGAAGGATAAGCTTTTACGATTTTATATTTATGTTTTCCAAACAAAATAGCATTTTCTTTATGTTTATCTTTAACATATTTAAGGCATATCAAGAAGTATTGAAAAAGATATCATAGAAAACTCTGTACCACAATTCAAATCTATTATCTTTTGCCATGTTTTCTTTATATCACTTTTTGCTTTTGCGTTTTAACAACTTTTTTGAGTTATAATTAACATATATTATGTATAACTGTGCACATTTAAAATGTATCATTTGTTAAGTTGGCATACAAAGAGACCAATGAATACCCTACCACTATCAAGAGAGTGAATATTTTCCCAATACATTTGAGTGTATCAGTTTTTAAAGAGGTGAAATTTTCCCAATACATTTCAAGCTCCAACCCTCATTTCTCCCTTCACAGAGATCCTCACTAACTTGAAGTATGTGGTTGCCTTTTTTTACCCTATTAGATATTCACAGATGATCTACAGAGATTGTTTTTTCCCCCACAACATGATGCTTGTTGATATATCTCTGGTTACACATATATACTCATTCATTTATCTACTTAAGGATTCTATTGATAAACAAGACAAATATGAAGTCCAAGTCAAGATTTTGCATTATTTCATGGCTGTCTTCTAAGGTGGTCAAAAATATAATTTCAAATACATCAATAGTTAATAATATATAGTAGGAATATGGAAGATTTTTATTTTATTTTTTGTATCTCTTTGAATGTCTAAATTCTATGTAATTAATATGTGCTATTTTTGTAATAAAAAGTAAAATGTCAAGTGGAATAATTGGGGAGCTTTACTATAAAACTGTGTGGTTAACATGTTTATAGGAAAACATAAGCATGAAAAAATGATTCTCAAAGTATGTATGCACAGTTGAGGCTCAAGTAAGAGTTGACAATTTTGAAGATGTAGATATTTTCTTGAAGTTTTTGAAGTTGTGTATATTTCAGAGAATATTCAGTGGGATTCCTGCAATACAGCCAAAGCAATCTCATTAGATTTTTATGGGAGATACTGCTAGGTGGTGGTGGATATACTGTCATTTTTCTCTAGGCAGTTCATTACATCTATTCATTCAGCGAATGAAAAGGCTCATTTCATCCACAAGAGAGCTGATGAAGTTCATGGAACCAAATTCCTCTACTTTTTTTCCAAGTTGAGAATATTTATCTATCTAAACTTTTTTACTTTTCTTTATCTGACTCATTTCTCATTGATTTCTCCTTTCTAAGCACTCCCAAGAAAAATTATTAAATAATTTCCTGAGTTTAGTTTAAATAACTAAACTAAAAATGTGAGAAACAGAATATTTGCCAATATTTTTCCTTGTTCTTGAAAAATATTGAGTTGTATAATTCTGAAATATCTGTCTTGGAGGAAACTCAGGATGCATGATATTGTGGGCAAATTTCCCTGCTCTATTGCTTAAGATTTTTTCTTTCTTTTATACGTTTATTTAACTGGAGATTGTAATACTTTTGCTACTTACCACAATGTGCAGAAGGAAATGGCAACCCAGTCCAGTACTCTTGCCTGGAGAATCCCTTGGACAGAGGAGCCTGGTGGGCTATAGTCCATGGGGTCGCAGTCAGACATGACTGAGTGACTCACACACACACACACACACAATATGGTATTGTGAAGACTGAATGATATCCCTGAAGGATTGTGCTTATGTTGGTTGTCTGTGGCAAATACCACTGTGGATGAATGAATTCATTCTTCTCTTTTAAAGTTCAGTTCAGTTCAGTCGCTCAGTTGTGTCTGACTCTTTGCGACCCCATGAATCGCAGCACGCCAGGCCTCCCTGTCCATCACCAACTCCCGGAGTTCACTCAGACTCACGTCCATCGAGTCAGTGATGCTATCCAGCCATCTCATCCTCTGTTGTCCCCTTATCCTCTTGCCCCCAATCCCTCCCAGCATCAGAATCTTTTCCAATGAGTCAACTCTTTGCATGAGGTGGCCAAAGTACTGGAGTTTCAGCTTTAGCATCATTCCTTCCAAAGAAATCCCAGGGCCGATCTCCTTCAGAATGGACTGGTTGGATCTCTTTGCAGTCCAAGGGACTCTCAAGAGTCTTCTCCAACATCGCAGTTCAAAAGCATCAATTCTTCAGTGCTCAGCTTTCTTCACAGTCCAACTCTCACATCCATACATGACTACTGGAAAAACCATAGCCTTGACTAGATGGATCTTTGCTGGCAAAGTAATGTCTCTGCTTTTGAATATGCTATCTAGGTTGGTCATAACTTTCCTTCCAAGGAGTAAGCGTCTTTTAATTTCATGGCTGCAGTCACCATCTGCAGTGATTTTGGAGCCCAAAAAAATAAAGTCTGACACTGTTTCCACTGTTTCCCCATCTATTTCCCATGAAGTGATGGGACCGGATGCCATGATCTGCGTTTTCTGAATGTTGACTCCAAGTAAATATTAACCATTTTATAAGGATGTATAATTTTGACTTAGATAATAGAAATAGGTTTATTTAGACATCCAAATTCAATATTGTATCTCCCTGTATTTGAGATGTTTCCTTTCCCCATCTATTTATTTACCTTCTGCATTATTCATCCTTAAAGCATGCATACAAATATCATCTTACTTGTGGCAAATGTATAACTATTTTGCCCTCACCCAGAATTGCATGACATTTACATACTATTAAGAAGCACAAGCTGGAATCAAGATTGCCGGGAGAAATATCAATAACCTCAGATATGCAGATGACACCACCCTTATGGCAGAAAGTGAAGAGGAACTCAAAAGCCTCTTGATGAAAGTGAAAGAGGAGAGTGAAAAAGTTGGCTTAAAGCTCAACATTCAGAAAACGAAGATCATGGCATCTGGTCCCACACTTCATGGGAAATAGATGGGGAAACAGTGGAAACAGTGTCAGACTGTTTTTTTTGGGCTCCAAAATCA
>NW_011494640.1:12061617-12087033 GCF_000754665.1 Bison bison bison | reverse complement strand
GCTCCAAAATCACTGCACATGGTGACTGCAGCCATGAAATTAAAAGACACTTACTCCTTGGAAGAAAAGTTATGACCAACCTAGATAGCATATTCAAAAGCAGAGACATTACTTTGCCAACAAAGGTTCATCTAGTCAAGACTATGGTTTTTCCAGTGGTCATGTATGGATGCGAGAGTTGGACTATAAAGAAAGCTGAGTGCCCAAGAATTGATGCTTTTGAACTGTGGTGTTGGAGAAGACTCTTGAGAGTCCTTTGGACTGCAAGGAGATCCAACCAGTCCATTCTAAAGGGGATCAGCCCTAGATGTTCTTTGGAAGGAATGATGCTAAAGCTGAAACTCCAGTACTTTGGCCATCTCATGTGAAGAGTTGACTCACTGGAAAAAACTCTGATGCTGGGAGGGATTGGGGGCAGGAGGGAAAAGGGATGACAGAGGATGAGATGGCTGGATGGCATCACCAATCCGAAGGATGTGAGTTTGAGTGAACTCTGGGAGATGGTGATGGACAGGGAGGCCTGGCACGTTGTGATTCACGGGGTCGCAAAGAGTCAGACATGACTGAGCAACTGAACTGAACTGAACTGAATCCAATTATTTGTAAAGTGTGTATGAAATATAGGAATATTTCGAACTGTAATCAAGTAACATTAAGTGGTGAAAATTGCCTTACTGAACAGGAGCAAATTTTTTAAATGCCCCATTGCATAGAAGGATTTCCCTGATAGCTCAGTTGGTAAAGAATCCGCCTGCAATGCAGGAGACCCCGGTTTGATTTCTGGGTCAGGAAGAACTGCTGGAGAAGGGATAGGCTACCCACTCCAGTTTTCTTGGGCTTCCCCTGTGGCTCAGTTGGTAAAGTCTGTCTGCAATGAGGGAGACCTGGATTCAATCCCTGGGTTGGGAAGATTCCCCTAGAGAAGGGAAAGGCTACCACTAGAATACTCTGGCCTGGAGAATTCCATGAACTGTATAGTTCATGGGGTTGCAAAGAGTCAGACTGACTGAGCAACTTTCACTTTCGTTCCATAGAAGCATTTTGTATATGGTCTTGGGAGTGAGTAAATAGTTTCTAGTATGTGAACATGTTGACCCTTGGAACATACACATAAAAGAGAGAAGCAAAATAAGGTGGAATAATGTGTTTTTCCACCAGTCTTCCCCGTCCCTGGGATTCTCCAGGCAAGAACACTACAGTGGGCTGCCATTTCCTTCTCCAATGCATGAAAGTGAAAAATGAAAGTGAAGTTGCTCAGTCATGTCCGACTTTTCATGACCCCATCGACTGCAGCGCACCAGGCTCCTCCATGCATGGGATTTTCCAGGCAAGAGTACTGGAGTGGGTTGCCATTGCCTTCTCCTAAATAGTAAATACCTCAAGTTCAGAAGTCTGAAAATACTGGTTGTAAAAAGTGCACACATATGTGTTATTGATAAATATGTGACCTAGTAAATGATTATTGAATACTACTAATGATGACTAGTCTATAAATGGGAAGTTTAATTGAGTGATAGCATTGTAGTCTGAAAATACACATCTTGTCTTGTTTCTCAAAGAATAATACTAACAATGAAGTTAGAATAGTGGAGTAGTAATATATCCAAAATATCTTCTCTGATAATCTATTTTTGAAAGCACTAACAAAATATGGAAAAAATCCTGAGGATTAGTATCTTTTTAAACTATGGATAAATCATTGACATTGTTCACTGTGAATTTCAAAATTACTTCAAAACATTTTTGTCTTTTTTAGTTCATAATTATTGAAAATTATTTGTTGTAGCATCAAATGTTTTACCAGATTTACTCTCTAGTCTTATTGTGTTGTCATGTACCATCATTTCATGTTTTATCCTTAAGATACTGCTTATAAAGAGAGAATTTGGAGACATTATAGCCATATAACTTCTATAATATGGGTGATTTTATACATTATACTTTTCAATAATACTCTACTTGATGATAGAACACTCAGAATCCTAAAGTCAACTGCCATTTATTGTAGTTTCTAAAGCTATCTTTACCTGTGTTACTTTAAATTAGCTGTTATTATCATCATTATACAGGTAAGGAAACAATTCAAGAAGAGAAAATAGCTTGTCCAAAGTCGCTTATCATGTAAGCAGTGGAGACAAAACACAAATACTGTTGTTCTGGTTTCATTATCTTTGTCCTTTTGCCTTCAACATGCTCTCTTTCAGGAAAGAATTATGAGAGATGAGACAGGAAAGGAATAGAGATGCGAACAAAGACAGTGTTGTGATAGAAAAGCAACCACTCATTCCAACAACTTGACTTTGGTCCAGGTAAGCTCATGAAATAATTAAGAGAATGACAAATAGACCAGACAGTTTCAAGGGGAGAGTAACATCTGTTGTGCTCTCAGAGGTTGATAAGCGGGGCCATGGAGACCTGAGCACCAGGATGTTTTGTCGTCTGCCTTATTTTGCGCTTGTCTCACATAAAAGTTTGAAAAGCAGTACAATGTACCAAGAGGAGCTCCAAGCCAGGTGAAAAAACAGCTACTCAGCATGGATGATTACTTTGGCCCAGGCATTATCACTGGCTTGAAGGGATAAAACAAAAGAATTCTATACTTTAGTTCTGTTACAAGGAAGAGCCAGATGACTAGTTTATAGACCACTAATATTCCCTGTGGATAAAAAAAATGAAGAGACAATTTTAAATACAAATGTGAAATGGCAGGGTATGCTGAAAAGAGTGGAAAGGAAAACTAGAGGAGAGGTCAAGAAAATAAAATTAGTTGGCCATTCCTTATCTGTGACATTATCTTATATTATTCTTATTATTTTAGGTATCAAGGGTGTCATATTCATGTGTATCCAGGATATAATAGCTGCTCCCTTGTGAAACGTGTATAAAACTAAAGTTCAGAAAGGGATTTCCCAGGTGGTCCTAGTGGTAAACAACCTGCCTGCCAATGCAGAAGACATAAGGGACATGGGTTCGATTCCTGGGTCAGGAAGATCCCCTGGAGGAAGGCATGGCAGCCCACTCCAGTATTCTTACCTGGAGAATCCCATGGACTGAGGAACCCGGTGGGCTACAGCCCATGGGGTTCAAAGAGTTGGACACAAATGAAGGAACTTAGCATGCTCGCACACAAAGTTTAGAAAACTCAGAGAAACAGTTTGTCAGCAGTAAAACTAGGGCATAGACCCAGATTTCTAGATTCATATTACATTTCTTTTTGCAAAGGCAGTGTGGGAATAAGCTCCAATAATATCTCTTCATTAAAATAAAGAACTAATGATAAGATGGTACAGAGTGAGGGGGATCGTGATATCACTCTGGTTAGTACAGAAGCACTGACTTTTCAAAATGGACTCTTCAGACAGAATCCTGGAAAGATGGTTACCTGAGTCAACTGGTCTGCAAGTGCCTAAACTTTTTATAGAATCCTTGTGGTCTCCTATAGAAGAGTTCACTAAAGATATAGAACTCTTGAAGTTTGGGCTTAAACCTTGTCTTGGTTGAAGATGTAACCTTACTTTTTAGAATCTTTTTATAAGAGAGAGAAACAAAATGAATTTTATTGTTGATTTGTTATTTGGGGACGGAGGAGGAGCTGTCCATGGTATTGGATAAATAAGCATCTCTTTACCAGCAGATTCTTCACCCTGGGTTATAGGAGTCCAGGGATCCAGCAAGTCAAGGTTAAAACAGATGAGAAGAAATCAGGATGGGTGGACCAGGATGGATAGAGGCATCTGAAGTTCCAAACAGCTAGGGTAGTTTTATGGATTTCTATCACCTTTAATTATATCGTCTAGATATTGTTGTTTACCCCACTCCAGTACTCTTGCCTAGAAAATCCCATGGACAGAGGAGTCTGGTGGGCTCCAGTCCATGGGGTAGCTAAGAGTCGGGCACAACTGAACGACTTCACTTTCACTTTTCACTTTCATCCACTGGAGAAGGAAATGGCGACCCACTCCAGTGTTCTTGCCTGGAGAATTCTGGGGATGGCAGAGCCTGGTGGGCTGCCGTCTCTGGGGTCTCACAGAGTTGGACACGACTGAAGCAACTTAGCAGTAGCAGTAGATTAAAAAATTAACAATTTTTTACTAAAGAATTTTCCAGTATAAAAATGAAAAAAAAAATTTAAGTCTTTTGAAACTAAATGGTATTGATGGTTCTCTATTTAACTTCAGCTGCTTATTTCCAGAGGTATCCAGATGCCTTCCTTAATTGGATCCAGTTAAGATAACTCTGATGGAAAATTCAGTATATTGGCCATAATTATTGAATTAGTGAGTCACAGACACGATTAGAAAGACATTAACAGAGCCACCTGACTCTTGTTAATGTTCTAATTTATTCTGATTATTAAAGTTGCCCCAATTAAATTAGCAATGTCCGCCTCAAACTTAACATTCCCTAACAATATTAAAGTAACTTTCATTTACCCTGAAACTATTCTTGTTAATGTTAAACAAGGAAAACAATCTCTATCTCTCAAAAGTGTGTATGTAAAAAGTGACATTCTTTTTTTTTTCTGGTAAGGATTTAGTGCCCTAATATAGAATTCTTCCTGATATAAAAGAAATCATATCATAAATCCCAGAAGAGGAAAGTTGGAGGTGACCCTACAACTCTGTCTCAGCCAACAGCACTCTACTGTCTTAATCCCCTTTAAACTTAACTCAATCCTTTCAACTCAGTCCCCTTCAAACGCTTCCCCTGAAGTGAACTCTTGTGGCAGTCCATTTAATCTTTGGGAAGATTTAATGATAGAAAATTGTTTCTCATGCCACATTCACGCATTCTTTTAGCAAATACTTATTTTGAACGTATTTTTCACCCAGGATTGAACCGCACAATGTGTATATAGTGGTAAATGAAAAGCCCTCTACCCTGAGGGAAATTAAAACAAAAGCCGAAACATCTGAACTATTTTTCACCCATTAATCCTTTGCCTGTCCTGTAGGCTATAAACACAGATCCTCAAGAAGTTAAAGATCACTGTTACATGCCCATAAATTCTTTTCTTCTCCTAGATAAGTACTCATTGTTTTGGCATTTAAAAAAAAATTTCTCATATGAGATGATTTCAAGTCCTTTCTCCATCCTGTCATTGTTTTTGAACAAATTTTAATTTCTTTCTCCTTTCCTTTGAAGTATTAGGCTCAGTATTAAATGTGATTCACCAGGGAAATATTTAGTTTTGCTCATATACTCCCTAAAAGAACTTGGGAAAAGTACCTACTCCTTTGAACATTTTAAAGTAGGCATTTGAAACTTTTTCACCATAAGTATAAATAGTTGCAGTGGATGTAATTTCCAGTATACTAGAGGCATTGATTTTAAAGATATAATGTTACATCATTCTTTTTAATGTATCCAAAGGAATGCAAACATCAAGGTGATTTAATACCCACCATTATCCATTTTGAAAATACACACATATATTTGAATTTTGTTGATGATTTGGGCTCACTCTTATTTTTCCTTGAAGTCATAATTTTATTTCCTCCACAGAGTTTTATACTAATGTAATATATTATTTTACTTAATGTCATATATTAATGACACTAATTCTTTTCTGTAATAATGAAATATATTTAATTTACTTCTTGTGATAAGGATTTATGCATTAAAATGTAAATTAATATACAATACTAATATATACTTATACTACTTATAAAGCATAAATGTATTACAAATTTTAATACATGATTAGTAAACAGAAGGTAAACATTGTATTTTTTAAGATAGATGGGAGTGGTATTTGAATAAATTACCCTTGAATGAAGGATTTAATTTTTTAAATTTTAATTGCATTTTTAATTCTTTTTTTAAATTGGAATATAATTGATTTGTGATGTTATGTTAGTTTCAAGTGTACAGCAAAGTGATTCAGTTATACATATACACATATTCATTCTTTTTAAAATTCCTTTCTCATATAGGTTATCACTGAATACTGAGTAGAGTTCCCTGTGCTATACAATGGGTCCTTGTTGGTTATCTATGTTATATATAATAGGGTATATATTCATATCAAGCTTCTGATTTATCCCCTCGACCCCTTGATTTCCCCTTCAGTAACCATAAGTTTGTTTTCAATGTCTGTAAGTCTGTTTCTGTAGATAAGTTCATTTGTTTCTTTTCTTTTTTCACATATGAGTGATACCCTATGTTTATGCTTCTCTGTCTTACTTCACTCAGTGTGACAACCTCTAGATCCATCCATGTTGCCACAAATGGCATTATTTCATTGTTTTTTTTTTTATTGCTGAGTAATATTCCACTTGTATATATCCATTCCTCTGTCAATGGACATTTAGGTAGCTTCCATGTCTTGGCTATTGTTAATAGTGCTGCATGAACATTGGGGTGCATGCATCCTTTCAGGTCATGGTTTTCTCTAGATACATGTCCAGGAGTGGGATTGCCAGATCATATGTTATTTCTATTATTAGTTGTTTAAGGAACCTCCGTACTGTTCTCCATAGTGGTTGTACCAATTTATATTCCCAACAAAAAGGAATCACAGCAATATCTTTTTTGTTCCACCTCCTAGAGTAATGAAAATAAAAGCAAAAACAAATGGGAACTAGTTAAACTTACAAATATTTATCTAATTGTCCTTTTCCTTTCCTTCTTTTTCTTTCTCTGAAGTGTTTTAAACCTTTGAGCAATACAACAAGACTATGAGTGAGTGAGAGCTGTATCTTTTTTTGTAAGGTGGGAAAATGATAATGGGATGTGGGAGGGGCAGAGAAGAATCTTGACCATAGTCACCTTCTCAGAAAGATCAGTTGTGAAAAGAATAAACATGGATAGTGATATTTGGAAAGTGATTCCATTAAAAATATTCATGTGCTTATTCCCTTTCAAGTCTTTGCATATTACCAGGGGTAATTTACATTCCAATCTAAGGACCACTACTTCAGGGTGTTCTCTAATCACAATACAACAGAATAGGATTTTTAACTTCCTCATTTTAGAAAAAATACCTTTATTAGTGTAACTGAAGATCATGTACTCACCGTCCTCATTGATTTTGGAGCTCAAGAAAAGATACCAAAGAATTGATGCTTTTGAACTGCGGTCTTGGAGAAGACTCTTGAGCGTCTCGTGGACTGCAAGGAGATCAAACCAGTCAATCCTAAAGGAAATCAGTCCTGGATATTCATTGGAAGGACTGATGCTGAAGCTGAAGCTCTAATACTTTGGCCACCTGATGTGAAGAGCTGACTCCTTAGAAAAAATTCTTATGCTGGGAAAGATTGAAGGCAGGAGGAGAAGGGGATGACAGAGGATGAGATGGTTGGATGGCATCACCGACTCGATGGACACAAGTTTGAGCAAACTTCGGGAGTTGGTGATGGACAGGGAAGCCTGGCATGCTGCAGTCCATGGGGTTTTAAAGAGCTGGACACAACTGAGTTGAACTGGAGATCATATTAGCCTTTTCATGGGGAAAATCATACTCTAGATTTATACAAAGACCACAGTTACTTTCAAATTCAGTTTGAAGCCTTTTTCAGCTAATCTCTTGCTGGGTCTCATTCCTCCCAAATCATGTAGCTGTACAAAAGTTTAAATTTATCTCTGTCAAATTTCAACATCTTGGATTCAATCTTTACTCCAGTCTGTTGAAATATTTTTGGATTATGAGTCTATGTTCAATCTACAGAGAGAGCATTTGAAGAGTATGGGCATATATTCCTAGGAACTAAAAAATGCAACACTTTCAATCATCAAGATATACTTTGACTACACTGGTGCTCAAGAAAACATATAATCTTTGATGTGGTTTATCATAAAATAACTAAAAAATGTTGGATTTATGAGAAGTATTGGACTTGATTTCATTTCTCCCATTTTATTCATTCATCAACAAACATGATTTGCTTTCTATATGCTGGCCGTGTGATAATCAATCACTATGAAATCAGAGATGAAAATGACTATACCTGAGCAGAACAAGCATAAAGGATTGGGACAAACCATTGATAATAATACAGAATAATAAGTGCTATGAAAAGTATGTATACAACATGGTCTGGGGTACCCTAGTTCAGGGGTACCCTAGAGAAGCATCCAATTCATATGTTAAGGAAGTGGTCAAGGAATGCTTCTTAGAATTTTTATAGGGATCTGCAAGCACAAATAGAAACAAAATGTACAAAAAACAGGGAATTTGCAATGAGTGAAAAAGAAGTTATTTAAAGAAAAATGAATAACACATTTGAAGACATGAAGTATGGAAAATATATACTTTATATTGTTAAAGCTGTGAAACAGAAAAGATCTGGCTAAAACAAAGTGGGACTTTCTACAAGTAAAGTAGGAAGAATGGATAATGTATTTTTTTTCTGGCAGAGGACAATAATAATCAAAGATGATGAAGTTCCTTAAATTATGTGAGAATGAGAATTCTTAGCGGTAAAATGTGTGCCTGACACAGAGGTAGTTGAATTCCTATCTCATGACACCAACACTTTAAGTGTTGGATTTCTAGGGAATTTTACCATTGAGTATATGTTACCTTTCCCAGGATGTAATACCCCTCATTTCTGTCTGCAGAAATTCTGCTTTTCTTCAAATGTCAGACAACAAGGCCACAACATGCCTATTAGAATCCTCACCACACTTTAAACCTAGTACCCCATGAATGTATCTGCATATTACATTACAGTACATGGAATATTTGTTTCCACACAGAATCATATGTTCTTTGAAAGCAAGGACCATGTCTTTGGCAATTCCGTATCCCTATCACCTAGAACTA
Source organism: Bison bison bison (assembly GCF_000754665.1). Classification (NCBI taxonomy): domain Eukaryota; kingdom Metazoa; phylum Chordata; class Mammalia; order Artiodactyla; family Bovidae; genus Bison; species Bison bison. The sequence goes on along the minus strand of NW_011494640.1, from coordinate 12,078,266 downwards.
TCACTTTCGTTGATAGTTCAGCAAAAGTAGGGCCATTTTAGAGATTGCAAATGGATGTATATGTTAAACTAGTATTCATATTAAGTGCTGTTACTATCTCTAGTGGGGAAAACACTGAAAGCAGTGAGTTACTAACTCTGAGAAGTAGGATTAGTTACTTATAGGTAAAATGACCTAGTCTCTAAAAATGTGCCACAGTAATTTTAACGATCTTTGTTGTTGTTGTTCAGTCATTAAGTCATGTCTGACTCTTTGTGACCCCCGTGGAATGCAGCATGCCAGTCTTCCCCGTCCTTCACTATCTTCCTGAGTTTGCTCAAACTCATGCTGTTTGAGCCAGTGATGCTATCCACCCACTCATCCTCCGTTGTCCCCTTCTCCTCCTGCCCTTGATCTTTCCCAGCATCAGGGTCTTTTCCAATGTGTTGCTCTTCACATCATGTGGCCAAAGTATTGGACCTCCAGCCTCAGCTTCAGTCCTTCCAATGAATATTCAGGGTCGATTTCCTTTAGGACTGACTGGTTTGATCTCCTTGCTGTCTAAGGAGCTCTCAAGAGTCTTCTCCAGCACCACAAGCCATCTCTAGGTTTGTCATAGCTATTCTTCCAAGGAGCAGTCTTAATTTTGTGGCTGCAGTCACCATCCTCATTGATTTTGCAACTCAAGAAAGTGAAATCTGACATGGTTTTCACAATTTTCCCCATCTATTTGCCATTAAGTGATAGGACTGTATGCCATGATGTTCCTTTTTGAATACTGAGTTTTAAGTCAGCTTTTTCACTGTCCTATTTCACCTTCATCAAGAGGCTCTTTAGTTCCTCTTCACTTTCTACCCATTGGCTTGTTAGGGTTTTCTGGGCAATATTCTTTTTTTTTTTTTTTTTGGAGTTCTAGGTCACTAAGAAAATGCTGCTTTGGAATAATGTTTTCTTCCTTTAGTTATCAGCTTGTCCCCTAACTTCCATCAAGAATGTAAGCTTTATAATATCAGAAATAAGATAAAACTTTGTTATAGAGTAGTACCTCTGTTTGCTTACATGGATGGTTAAATTCTGTGCCCATTCTGGGGTTCTAATCCAGATCAAACCCAAAGGAAACTGGGAAATTCCCAAAGGAAACCCAATTCTGTTTCAGAACTATTGGGTTTGATATTGTGGTCAAAACTCCTCTGATCAAGAATTTTTATATGAATCCATATAAAGTTCCAGATTTCTGAAATAAAGTTTATCATTATGTTTAAATAACCAAGGGAATTGATCATAAATATTTATGAGATTCTAATAGGCCTGCAGGAAAAGATATTTGATCAGAAACAAAAGGTTTTCCACTAGCTTTGAAAGAGAGGCTTCTTTTGGACACTTGGACTTCCCTTAAATAAACTTGAGTTTTCAACTGTCTCCAACAAGTAAAATTGTCTGGCCAAGCCTAAGAGTTTTGGCCAAAAATACTAACTTGAATGAATATGTCTTACATATTTCACAAAATCTAATTAATTATTTTTGCCATCTTGTTTTGAAGAGCAGGGATTGTCTTAGAGTATTATGCCTACTGGTTACACTGGGGAATAAAATAGTTTCTCTGATCCAACATCCTAAAGGCATTCTTTTGGCAGGGAATGCACGGTTGATGTTCCATGGTGAGTTAACATCTAAGTTATGCTTTATCAATTAGTCTTGCTCTATCTGTCCCTCCCATGCACATGGAAAATATTTTCTAAATTCATTAGTAACATCTCAAGACAGCCCTGTCCCCATCTTGGCAGAGCAGGCTGTTTTTATGTATTAAAGATCCCAGTGGTACAAAAGGGAAAAATTATATCTCTACTTAATTCTGTAAAGATTTTATTAATATCATGAAAGAAATCATTAAAAAATATCATCATGCACTAGCTTGGAAGTCTATACTAAAATGTCATTGTTTCAACTTGAGCTCTAGATGCATTTCCCAAAACTAAGAATTTGATTTTCTACATTTGTAAATATGTTAGAAGTAAGCAAATTAAACTATCCCTCTCTTATACAAACTTTCATCAATTCTATGTAAGTATGATGGGCTAGGAATCTAGGGATTTGCATACATCTGATCCAGAGCTGACTAGTTTCTGGTATGTATTCATACAGTATCTGAATCTCAAATGCAGAGTTGAAGGAGAACATTAAATGCTGCTTCAGATGGCTTTCCTGGTGGCTCAGATGATAAAGAATCCACCTACAATGTAGGAGACATGAGACTCAGGTTCAATCTCTGGGTTGAGAAGATCCCCTGGAGAAGGGAATGGAACCCACTCCAGTATCTTGCCTGGAAAATCCCATGGAGAGAGGAACTGGATGGGCTACAGCCCATGGAGTTGCAAGGAGTCAGACATGACTGCACGACTAACACTTTTCAAGGATATTTTTATAGAGATCTAAGTTCAAGTCAAATTCAGTATGTGGATGTAAGAATGAATTCTGGGGTTAACTTAAAACAAAATTATCTTGCCCAACTTTCAGGAAAGCTCTACAAGATGCTGGAGTAAGCAGCTTTTCATTTTATCCAAGCAAGGGATTTTTACTGTCAATGAGCACCGCCATCAGCTACTCTTGTCTTTATCCTATCCTTCACACTTATCTGAAGTGTCTCTCATTAACCTTCTTCCTTTGGGTTAAGACCTTGAGCTTCTAGAAGGTTCATGTGCAGTGCAGATAGGTCCTGAGAGGGTGGCTTCCTGAGCTTTAGCTCCTTGTCACACAATTAACCCAGAGCAGTAGGTCAGATTGAATAGTTTCCATCCAACAGAGTCCAGAGAAAACAGGATGCCTTGTGTAAATTTGGAATGAAGAATGGGAGAGAGAAATAAGAAGAAGGAAAAGTTTGAAATATGAGAATAAAGTTCTTTATTGGGAAGATAGCCCTTGGTGGAGAACTCCTAAAATGCCAAGAAACCAAATTAGGTAAGAAAGACACATGTATAACATCAGATGAAGACTTGACTTAATTAAGATTTGTATCTGCCTTCTGTCCTGTTCCTGTAATTTCTTTGTTCCAGGGAAATTAGTCTCTATAATTTTAGCTAAGGAGCGTTTCTTCTCAGTCAGGCTTAGAGAGTTTCCTCAAATATTCTGGGGAAATTCATAATTGATTATCTCCTTGGTGTACAGCATGGAATTTTTTATCACATTAATTTTGTAGACTTAAATATACTTATCCTTCGATAACTGTTTGAAATTTAACAGACTTAAATTATCATCTGTACTTTTATTTCCCACAGTTTTTTCATAACTTTTTTTAAAGAAAATATCTGGAGCTTCCTAACTGTAGTTAAAAATATGAGGCAGATAGAATATTTTGAAGGTGGGAAATGCACAGATCTTTAATTCTAGAAGCCTGAGTTCTAGATCTAGAAGCCTGATTACTCAACTGAGTAATTCTGGGCTAAGACCCTTAAAACCCCTTGAAATATTAGATCCTACCTGAGGGATTTAAACTGATAATAATAATAGAAGAATAGTAATAAGAAATATTTTTTAAAATTATTTATTGAGCCCTTAAGAAATTTCATGTTTCATATGTAGTTTTTTTTTTTTTTTAATCTCATATACACTAGTGGCCAGTAATCTTTCCCATTGTACACATGGAAAAACTAAGGCTCCAAAAAATCAAGGCACATGTCTAAATCCACACAACTGGCAACTGCTAAGCCAAGATCAGTTAATCTACCTTATTGTTTTACTGCTTCCCTAGTAATCCCAATGGTCCCATCTCTAATTATATTGATCTAATGGTAACACAAGATAAAGTGAAAAGAAAACAAGACTAGCAAACATTCATATATCCTTTTTTTTGTCTACAAGCAGAGAATTGATACCATAGGAAGATGTAGATTTATAGCTGTTGGCCCTCCAGTCCATTAGAATGGATGTTTTCATTCCCGTATGGTCACTCTCACCCTCCCAGTAAAAATCAGTCCTTTAAAAAATTTATTTACATGGAAGTCTTTTCCTTTCAGTCAGACCCATAATTAACTGCTGTAGGACAATGTATTCTTTATCACACATCTCTAATTTTCTTCCATGCTTTTAAAGATTTTTCCAAATACCAGATACTTTGATAGACAGTGATGTTATTTCTAGCTCTCAAGATAGAGTTTGGCAATGAAAAAATGGGATATAAAATTAAATTAGACAGAATATAGTAAAGAGTAATTACTAAAAAAAAAAAAAATACTGTTTTGTGCAGCTCCACAGACTGGGAAAAAAAATCACAGATGGCTTTGCTGAATTAGGATTTATGTCTCTATGTCAAGAGTTAGACTTCCCTCCTTTAGGATGGACCATTCCTAAGACTGGCATTTCAGTCTGCTTGTCCATCTCTTCATGGCTCTGAATTCTATTCAGGACCAGAACAATTGACTGTTGCCTAGAGAGAAAGTTCAGGGTCACAGGGAATGCTCCCATCTTGCAAATTTTGAAATCTAAAATTTTTTTTACCAAGAAACAAAGACTTTCAACTTGTTACCTAGAATAAGCAGATACAAATGCCCCTGGCAAAAAAACCTGTATTGTTTAGAAAGTCCTTTCAAATTAATTTAAATAAACAGGATACTTAAGTTCAAGTTTAAGGTTTAATCCAAGGGTTCAGTACAGATATTCAGAAGTTGCCATTAGAGCTTCTTTTTCAGAATTTAATTTTAATTGGAAGATACTTACTTTACAATATTGTGTTGGTTTCTGCTATACATCAACACGAATCAGCCATAGCTATATATACGTCCCCTTAAAGTTTCCTCCCACCTTCCCCACTAGAACTTATTCATTTCACCCAAACTGGGCTCTCCTTGTGGTCAGTTCAGTTCAGTCACTCAGTTGTGTCCAATTCTTTGCGACCCCATGAATCGCAGCACACCAGGCCTCCCTGTCCATCACTAGCTACTGGAGTCTACCCAAACCCATGTCCATCGAGTCAGTGATGCCATCCAACCATCTCATCCTCTGTTGTCCCCTTCTCCTCCTGCCCTCAATCTTTTCCAGCATCAGGGTCTTTACAAATTAGTCAGCTCTTCACATCAGGTGGCCAAAGTATTGGAGTTTCAGCTTCAACATCAGTCCTTCCAATGAACACCTAGGACTGATCTTTAGGATGGACTGGTTGGATCTCCTTGCAGTCCAAGGGACTCTCAAAAGTCTTCTCCAACACCACAGTTCAAAAGCATAAATTCTTTGGTGCTCAGCTTTCTTTATACTCCAACTCTCACATCCATACATGACTACTGGAAAAACCATAACCTCGACTAGACAGACTTTTGTTGACAAAGTAATGTCTCTGCTTTTTAATATGCTGTCTAGGTTGGTCATAACTTTCCTTCCAAGGAGTAAGCGTCTTTTAATTTCATGGCTGCACTCACCCCCTGCAGTGATTTTGAAGCCCCTAAAAATAAAGTCAGCCACTGTTTCCACTGTTTCCCTATCTATTTTCCATGAAGTGATGGGACCAGATGCCATGATCTTAGTTTTCTGAATATAGAGCTGTAAGCCAACTTTTTCACTCTCCTTTTTCACTTTCATCAAGAGGCTCTTTAGTTCTTCACTTTCTGCCATAAGGGTGGTGTCATCTGCACATCTGAGGTTATTGATATTTCTCCCAGCAATCTTGATTCCAGCTTGTGTTTCCTCCAGCCCAGCATTAGCAGGATGTTTACCAGTGATGCTAGGCTGACATTCTATCCACTCAGCAACCCTAGTGGAATGAAGGTTCCTCTTCTGCTATTCTAAAAAAAGGACTCAAGGCTGAGTCTCATTGACTCTTACTGATTTCACTTGATTCGTGCCCATTTCTATAGCAATTGCCGTGTCCAAGAGGACTCAACATTTTGCTGAACGTGGTCTGTGTCATAGGCCCATCTCTGGAGTCAGAAGATGGAGAAACTTGGACTTGAGAGTAGGAGCGGTTTAGTCCCCAGGGAAAATGGGGTGCCTTTACCAAAAGAATGAGTGACACACATGCTGGATATGCACAGATAGTGGATGTCCACTATATAATTTTGTGGCCCAAAAGATTCCTCTTCTGTCTTCTACAACTTGGTGGCTCAACTGAAATGCTTTTTTCTAGCTGATTGATCATCAGTTGAGCAGAAAATTTCTTGTCTTGCCATTTTTCCAGTGTCTCAAGAAGACAATATGCTTTTAATCATCCATTGGGAGAAATGTGACATTTTAATGACAATTTTAGTGTATCATTCCACCACGGTTGGTAATTTTTAACCCCTGTGTCATTTGTCATGGTTCTACATCAGCTTTTCTGAAAGCACTAGGCTCAAATGACAGCCTAAAAGGACAATTGCTTGTTAACTTTACAACGTCCATAGATGAAAACACCAGAGTTAAGATGAAAGACTTTGTCTGAGAAAGCCAGATTGTCACTTGTCTCTCACCATCATGTGGGGTCAGATGGGTCTTTTTCCTAATGGATCTCCATGAAGCTTATGACCTAATGAACTCAGTGTGAAGCAGCTCAGGCAAAATGGACCCCTTGAGATTGCACACAGTGGTAACAGTAAACATCCTCTTTTTGAATGAGTGGACATTACATGAGTTCTCGAGCTTGTCCCTGTAGTGCCCTCCTAAATGGTGGCCCCTCTTTTTAGTACTGCTACTCAGCTGTAGCCCTACCAGCTGTTGAGAACCTGTGCCCATTCTGATTGGGCTGACATCCTTGCAGTGCCTATGCTATACTGTTATAAGTACTTTGTACATCACCCATCTTTTCTTCACCAGGCATTCAAAGTAAGCCTACTAAACTCATTTTTTTCCATGTACTGATTCTCTCTTAAGCCTCTTTTCTATCAAGTTTTATACATTGTCTTTTGTCTCATGATGACTCTAAGGAGTTTATTATTCATGGTAAGACATCATTGTATCTTGTGATACTTTTCAAAGGATACAAAGGGTGGATATATAGTGTCTGAATCCAAAGACTTCAGTCCCCATGATAGGTGACCATGTCTGGCAAACCAAATCTCTGGTTTCAAAGATTTCCTTTTGCCCTTCTAATAACCCAGTCAGCAAGCTCCTACTTTTCCAGGACACTAAATCAACTGAGCTTCCATTATTTTTCCCCTTGGGATTCTTATGACCTTAGCATTAAGAAATGGAGTAGCCATGAATGGTGATCAGAAAGATTGAAGGTGTCTTTGCAGATGGAGAGAGGAAGTACAGTACCATCATGAATATTATAAGCGAAACACAACAATCCTGAGGTCAAACACTCTCATCTTTTATGCTTTAAATACATATACTCTTTTTAAAAAAGGAATTCAAAATATGTGAAATGTAAAACCCTAAAACTGTCAGCTGCATCCATATCACCCCATGAAATTCAATCCTTCCATTACCATTAAGTGCAGGTGAGGAGTATACATGATTAATTTTAGAATGGCTATTGGGGAATTCCCAGGGATAAAAGAGGACATTTTTAAGCTTACACATTTTAAACAAATCATGACTGTTTGTGTTAAACTCAATGGATGGCATCTCCTTGAGTGGCAGGCTCTTGAAAATAAGGGAAATACCTGTTATCTCCTCATTGAAAATGGTCCAGATGGTACATAAATCAAGTGAATGTTGGTGTTAACACATTGGAGGGCCCCATAGCCTTTATTGATGGATTGTGCAGCAGAAGGTTTGAGGTGCGTGAAAGAGACACAACAACCACATCAATGCAGGGACACAGGAGCCCAAAGTGTAGGAAGGGCCTCCTTATATTTCATTATCACAGGGCACCTGGGAACAAGTTCTCAGTCAGCTCCTGGAGAGATGAAGGAAGCAATTTTCAGATGATGCAATGGAGGAGAGCTTGTAATGAAAGGTTTTCTACAACCCTCTTAAGGTTCACCTGTCATGACATCACCCCCTCCCCACCACACACACACCTTTACTTTAGTAGAAATGCCCTGATCACTGTCTTCTGAGGTCATTCTGCTTTGGTTCAAGCTTCCCACCCCTGCATCTCTACATCATATCTTCAACCTTAGCAAACTCTATTCCTCTCTTGGACTCCTCTGGTGGCTCAGTGGTAAAGAATCCACCTGCTGATGCAAGAGACGTGGGTTTGAACCCTGGGTCTGAAAGATCCTCTGGAGGAGGAAATGACAACTCACTCCAGTATTCTTGCCTGGGAAATCCAATGGACAGAGGAGCCTGATGGGCTATGGGTCATGGGGTTGCAAAGAGTCAGTCATGACTTGGCAACTAAACAACAACAACAACTCCTCTCTTACTACCCAGCAACAAACTCCACTTCCTGTCTCATGGCCTCTCAGAACCCGATCAATCAAGTGGCCTATAGTGACTCCCTCCTCTCAAATATTATATCCATGCCTTTACCACACACTCCATTTTATTATCCAAAACTTTAGTTATTCTTATAACACTTTGATAATTGTTGCCATATCAATGAACCATCTGGGGCAGTATTCACTTCCAACAAATTGAAATTGGATTCACTTTTTAAAACTTTAAGTGAAGTAATTTTAAAAAGAAAACATTAAACCACTACCGAAAATAGAAAAGTGTTTCACTTGCCATAAACAGAAGGTATCCATGGAAATAAATATAGCAGGAGCCAAACAATGTAATTAAATTTTAGCTATGCGGGGCCAGCCTGGGCCTCTCAAGCCTGGGGCTTCTTCCCTGGGTGGTGCAGAGGGAGACAAACCAAGTGTGAGAAGAATGTTGAAGGCACCCTAGAATGAAAATGAAACTTTCTTCTGAAGCTAGTCAAATAGATGGAAAGCAGAGAGGCTTTCTGGATTCATTGTAATTTAGTGCTCTGTTCTTGCATGGCCTGGGATCACCCTGCATGCCACAGAGTAAATATCCCACACTTTGAGACCACCGTCTTATCATGAATTATCCTATACTGAGTGTTATACTTTGGCATACATTTTAATATCTCCACTAGTTGATAAACTCCCTTATGATAGGACTAGTTCTGAAGATCTTGGTTTCCTTTACTACCTTCAAGTTTCTTAATCTTAAGTGTTTGTTAATTAAGTATGAATCTGATTAGAAAGATATGTTGTTGTTTAGTTGCTAAGTCATGTCTGACTCTTTTGCGACTCCATGGACTATAGACCACTCGACTCCTCTGTCCATGGGATTTCCCAGGCAAGAATACTGGAGTGGATTACCATTTCCTTCTCCAGGGGATAGTCCCAACAACAGGGATCAAACCTGTGTCTCCTGCTTTGGCAATGAGATACTTTACCATTGAACCACCAGGGAGGGGACATATGTATACCGACGGCTGATTTATGTTAATGTATGGCAGAAACCAACACAATATTGTAAAGAAATTATCTTCCAATTGAAATAAATAAATTTTAAAAAGGAAGGAGAAGTAGGGTAAAAAAAATAACCCTAATATTTCTTCCAGCAATTCCACCTCCATCAGTGAGCAAGTCTGTAGCTGGTGTTGGCAATGCAAGCACTGGGCATACGGTGGTGAATAAACACAAAAAGAGGGAGAAAAAAAGGTATTCTGATAATATAATCAGATGAACACGTATCATGAAATAGATTTGTTTTTAGGTTTGGCGTATCGTTCAAGTCTTATTTCCATGCTAAATGTTTTATTCTAAATCCAGAGAAAACTACTTTACTAGAATGACAAAAAAGAATGTTAGATCTTAAGAGGTCAATGGCCCTTTTATTCAGTTTGCTGGGTCATATTAAAAATATCGTTCACTGGTCACCTTCCTTTCAGGCTCTGGCATCAGGAACCTGCGGCTTATTACATGACATATGTGATCATTAAAGGAGATTTATTTGGAAATAAACAGTATGTGGAGACATTCCTTAAGCCTTTTTTTACCCCGGCTGGGCCATGTTTTTCCATCCATCAGCTAAGAACGCCCAGGTTGCAGGGTCATAATAATGGAAAACACGTGCATAGTGCTTGCTTGCTGTGTGCCAGATACATTTCCAGTACTCTCAACATATATTCATGATATGAGTCCTTATAACAATCCAATGAGTAAGGATATTAATTTTCTTTTGCCGTCATGATGAATTACCACAAACTTAGCTTAAAACAGCACAGATTTATTATCTTACGGTTCTGAAGGTCAAAGTCTGAGTCGGATCTCACAGGGCTAAAATCACAGGGTCTACAGGGCTGCATTCTTTCTGAGGGCTCTGGGGGAGAATCCATTTCCTCACTCATTCGGGTTTTGGCAGGATTGTCTTCAGTTGCAGGCAGGACTGAGGTTTCCATGTCCTTGCTGGCTTTTGGCTTAAGAATGTTTCCAGCTGCCAGAGGCCACCCAGATTCCTTGATTCTTGCCCTTGTCCTCTTATCTTCGGGCTTTGAATCTCTCCTGCCTTCTTCTTTCTTTGTATTTCTCATTCTGCTCTTCCCTTTTAAAGACTTGTGTGACTACACGGTATCCACATAGCTAATCCAGGATAACCATCCCATTTCAAGGTTCATAATCTTTTTCTTTCCTAAATTAATTTTTCTTGGAGTATACTTGCTTCACAAAGTTGTGTTAGTTTACACTGTATGGCAAAGTGAATGCTGTGCTGTGAGTAGTTGCTCAGGCATGCCTGACTCTTTGCGACCCCATGGACTGTAGTCTGCCAGGCTCTTCTTTCCATGGGATTCTCCAAGCAAGAATACTGGAGGAGGTTGGCATGCCCTCCTCCAGAGGATCTTCCCAACCCAGGGATAGAACCCAGATCTCCTGCATTGCAGATGGATTCTTTACCATCTGAGCCAGCAGGAAAGCCCAAGGATTCTGGAGTGAGTAGTCTATCCCTTCTCCAGAGGATCTCTCAGACTCAGGAGTCTAACCGGGGTCTCCTGCATTTCAGGCGGATTTTTAACCAACTGAACTACCAGGGAAGCAAGCTGTACATATACATATATCCTTTCTTTTTTGGATTTCCTTTCCATTTAGGTAACCATAGAGCACTGAGTATAATTCCCTGTGCTATACAGTAGGTTCTCACCAGTTATCTATTTTATACATAGTATCAACAGTGTATGTATGCCAATCTCAGTCTCTCAATTCATCCCACCACCACACTTTCCCCTTTTACCATATGTTTGATATCTATGCCTATGTCTCTATTTCTGCTTTGCAAATAAGATCATCAGTACCATTTTTCTAGGTTCCATATACATATACATGTGTTAACATACGATAACTGTTTTTCTCTTTTTGACTCACTTCACTCTGTATGAGAGTCTCTAGGCCCATCCACATCCCGCAAATGGCACAACTTCGTTCTCAAGCCTCATAATCTTAATCACATCTGAAAAGTCCCTTTTGCCATGTTAAGTAACACAGTCACAAAATCTGGATATTAGGGTGTGCATATCTTTGTAGGGTTGTTATTCTGCCAGTCACATAAAGTACTATTGTTCTCCCTATTTTTCAAGGAGGGGCTACTCTCTGAAGTAATGAGGAAAATTACTGCCAGTTCCCCTTGTTCTTCCTATTCCCCACCATGGCAGGAATCTCCCCTATCAAATTACTTTCATGAAGAATCTGATATCCAAATGTTTTGTGCTTTAGTTTATCCATGTGACAATCTATAACTTGTTCCAGAAATAGTTGCATTAGAACACATTTGTAAGTAAGACATGAAAGGCATGAAAGATATTTTCCTCTTGTAAGAGAGTTGAAGCAGGAGTTTTATTAGAGGAAATTTTTTGTGCTTTTTCATTACTGCCTATTAGCAACCACATACTCCGTCTATATTACCCTAGTGAGTTCTAAAGAAATTTTCAGAGACCCACTTCTCATTCATCCACTTGACCTCTAAGGACCTCTGAGAAAACATGGTTGAAGCTCTGTACTCTCCTGTTTTGTCCCATCTCCATATTATAGATATCTCTTAGAGTTTGAACTGTGGTGCTGGAGATGACTCTCAAGAGTCCCTTGGACAGCAAGGAGATCAAACCAGTCAATCCTAAAGGAAATCAACCCTGAATATTCTTTGGAAGGACTGATGCTGAAGCTGAAGCTCCAATACTTTGGCCACTTGATGCGAAGAGACAACTCATTGGAAAAGACCCTGATGCTGGGAAAGGTTGAGGGCAGGAGAAGAAGGGGCAACAGAGGATGAGATGGTTGGACGGCATCACTGACTCAATGGACATGAGTCTGAGCAAACTCTAAGAGATAGTGAATAAAGGGAGGCCTGGCAAGCTGCTGTCCATGGGATTATAAAGAGTCAGACATGAGTTAGCAAATCAACAACAACCTGGAGTTTCATGATTCAGTATCTCAAACCCAGACAATGCTTCAGGAGGGAGTGAGCCTTATTTTTCTGGTTTATCACTATATCTTCTTCACAAGGCACAGAGCCTGCCACAGAGAAGTGTGGTTGGTGACTTCTGACCTGGCTTCCAGGGATACCCATCTTAGTATTTACCCCTTTGTGTAATTCCCTACCCTTGAATGTGGGAAGAAACTAGTTAATGCCTCTCTTCTGAGAATAGTATATGGACAAAAAATTGGGATGTCACATTTATAATTGAGTTACACAAAATTTTGACCCCCTCTGTCTTGCTAGCAGACTCTCTCTCTCTTGTTTCCTTGGCTTACATCTTCATTGAACAGGCTGCCATATTGGAGAAGCCCATGAAACTAGGAACCAAGGCTGGCTTCTGGACAACAGTCTGCAAGGAACTTGGGAATGCCAACAACCACGTGAGCCTGGAAGTGCATCCTTCCCTAGTCAAACCTTGAGATGATTGTAGCTCCAAGACCCCTTTTGTACAGCCTGTGAGAGATCCAGAAGCAGAGGACCCAGGTAAACTATGTCCAGATATCTGACCCAAAGAAAATGTGAGATAATCATTGTGTATTGCTTTAAGCCATCAGGTATGGATTCTCTTTTTTGATAGGAAAGTAGGATTTATTAGTGAGCATAAGTAAGGAGGGGCTCTCAAACCTTGAGCGCCAAGGTTTTCATGAGTGCAGGGCCCAACATTTGTCCAGGAGGCATGATTAGGGGTGCATTTGACCTTACAGTCATCCAGAATGAGCCACTTTCTTGCCACCTTGTTTCCAAATTCATCAGCATTAAACTTAGTAAATCCCCACTTCTTGCACATGTGGGTCTTCTGGAGGCCAGGAAACTTGAACTTGGCCCTGCCTGGTGGGCCTCAATTACACACTTCTTGTTCTACAGCTTGGTGTGGATGGACGTTATGATTTGGCCAACGTGGACCCTGGCCACTGGGTCTTGGGACTTTCCAAAGGCAACATGCACACCTGTCTGGAGGGTAGACTGGGGACAGCATGCTAGGCATGAATGTCCACTGGCAAAAGCTGTCTCCATGTTCTTTTAGGGCAACTTATGCAGGCAACAGGCTACTGTTTGCAGCAGTCCCATACTGGGTCCGCATGAGGAGAAAAGCACTGGTGAGCTTAACTGGCTGCAAATGGATTATCTGTTACAAAGCAGTAGATTACTAACTTGAGTAGGCACTCAATATGTTTTTCAGAAATGACTGAATGAAGAAGACTAAGCAGAGGTATATATTTATTCTTTGTTCACTTGATGGAGGGTTCATAATGATGGTTAGAAGTCTGGAGTTGAAGAGGTTTGGATAATACTGTAATTGACTGTAGCTAAGCTACAAGAACAGGTCCAATAAAAACACCTTAGGAATCTTAGAAAATGTTCTACAGCCTGATCCGTTTCTCCTGTGCTAAAGCAAAACACTTTACATCAAGGAGCTTACAATCAGATGCTTGGAATCTGCCAGCTCACTCTCTGTTTGTTCTCATATATGCATATTTCAGGAAAATCTCTGCAGCCAGGAGGACCCTGGAAAATCCATCTAGTTGGTCTTGGGAAGAGCTGCTTGCTTGTTTATCTGATATCTTTATCCTATAGTGAGTAAGTTCACTCCCTTTCCCCCTTATCTGTTGTCATTAGCTGTATGATATTAGTGAAGGCTAATCCTGAAGCACTTCCTGGAGATGGAGAGAGATGTGATTCATTTTTCTAACAATATGTTTATTGATTGTACACAGGAAAAGATCAATGCATTAAAAACAAAATGCATCATTTCTAACAGGAGCACAGCCTTGGTGTCAGGTCTGCAGGATGCAGCTGAAATACAGAAATATCAGCTGGAAGAGTTACCAATGCAGTCCTTGACAGAGGAATACTGCATAAGAAAGGTTCACTTGGAAGTATAACTTAAGAGTTTCTTTCCCACTTGGCTTAGTCTTGAATGGTTAAATGATCTGACACATTAAAGTGGGTAAAGGACTAACTAGGCAAGTGAATAGGTGCTTGTACACCATGTGAAGGTCTGAGGAAACATGCTCAATAATTTTTAACACAATCAAGTAGTTCCACTGGTTGTAAACATAGCAGCATAAACAAGCCTCCAAGTGAAGATCTGCTTAATAGACTCTTCCTTCAGCCACATGGCAAGTCTCTGGTTTGTTCTAAGACCCTTGACTCTTGTGCACAAGCTTTCTCCATCCATATGAAACTCATCAACCCTTCCTTTGGCTTCCATTTCAACATCATAATTATAGAGAAGGGGATTAAATTGCTCAAACTTGGGGGACATTTATTTAAAAACTAAATTTGGTATATTTAGGACAAATACATCAAAATGGATGTGGTGTTATTTGATTTTTAAAAGCTTGTGCTTTTTGCACAAGTCATCTCAGAATAATCTGGAAATACTATGATGGTGGTAGACATTATTTTGCCCCTTCAGAACATTTTTTGCCCAGTTTGACTTTTTTCTGCCCCCGTCCACAAGGTCTTTTCCTATAGTTTTCCAGGAAAGTAGATGTGAGAGCCTGCATTAAGTCCTATAATAAATGGGGATTTAGGTTTCCACTGCCAATGTAGGAGATGCAGGTTTGACCCCTGGGTCAGGAAGACCCCCTGGAAGAGGACATGGCAATCCACTCCAGTATTTTTGCCTGGGAAGCTCCATGGAGAGAGGAGCCTGATGTACTACAAACCATGGGGCACAAAGAGTTGGACATGACTCTTTGAACATGAGTGTGCGTGCGTGCATACACACACACACACACACCCAGTTCTGAGAGACTGGATTGAAATGGGTGAGAAGAAACATCTGGTGGCTGATGCTTTCAGCCATAAGTGCAGCAACACAAGGACAGTGGGTCAGGACTTAAATTTTTGTCAAAATTTTCACTTGGTAGAGTCTGGCTCCTTTAAAGGTTTGGGATCCAAGGCCTTAGAAATGTGCCTGGATAATATACGCAAACTATAAGTGAGAGAAGGAAGATGTTAAGCCTGAAGCAGGAGCCCCTACCCAGGGTCTCCACTTTTGCCAGGGCAGATGGAAGAGGCAACAAGTTTTCCTTCTAGATGCTCCTCACCTGAGGGCCTGATCTCTTTTCAGTGGGGTGTTTCCTCGTTCTTCTCTGTCACCAGTGATCCAGTTGGGGCATCACTAATTTTTGCTGTAAATATAAAGAGAGTAATGAATTTCTGTAGTACTTCCCTCTCACCCACATTTATCAAGCTTAGAGTGCTTTTGATTATGACTAAGTGTCATGCCAGCTCCTTTGATTATCACTAAATCCCTCTGTTGTGGAAAGAGTTTTATGTCCATTACATAGATCAGAACACATGTCAAAGAGTTTACTCAAGACCAGACAGCTATGTTGAAGGATCAGCATAAATCCAGGTCACCAGGCAACCAGAGCAGGGTCAGAGCTGGGACTAGGTGAGGTACTCTCATTGCACGAAAAAGACTCAGTGATCAAGACAACTGAAAATATAAAATTTCTAAAAATCAAAAATAGTACAATTTTATTTTTTTAAGAAAAAATACTTTGGCTAAATAAGGGTCATTTTACTACAGATTATAGTTTTGATTTTTGTTTTCTTTCACAGGGCAGGAATATAGACAAAGATGTAGAGAACAGATGTGTGGACAAGAGTTGGGGGGAGGTTTACAGGGTAGGGGTAGGTGGGATGAATTGAGAGATTGGGATTGACATATATACACTGTGTGTGTGTGTGAGTGCTGTCACCTCAGTCGTGTTCAATTTTTTGTGACGCTGAGGACCATAGCCCACCAGGCTCCTCTGTCCATAAATTTTCCAGGCAAGAGTACTGGAGTGGATTGCCATGCCCTCCTCCAGGGGATCTTCCCGACCCTGGAATCAAACCTGCATCTGTCATGTCTCCTGAATTGGCAGGCAGATTCTTTACCAATAGAGCCATCTGGGAAGCCACTATATATTCAGTGGAGTGGGTAGCCTATCCCTTCTCCAGGGGATTTTCCTGACCCAGGAATCAAACCAGGGTCTCCGGCATTGTAGGCAGATTCTTTACCAGCCGAGCGACCAGGGAAGCCCCCACATATACATTACCATGTATAGAATAGATAGCTACTGGGAACCTGCCGTGTAGCACAGGAGGCTCAGCTCAGTGCTCTGTGATGAACTAGAGGGCTGGGATGAAGGGCGGGGTGGGAGGGAGGTCCAAGAGGGAGGGGATATATGTCTACATGTTGTGGGTTCACTTCATTGTATAGCAGAAAGTAACACAATGTTGTGAGGCAACTATATCCTGATTAAAAACATAGCACAATTTAAACTAAAGAGAAGTTCACTGAGAGTAAACTTTTTTTTTTTTTTTCTGTC
>NW_011494640.1:12060215-12061517 GCF_000754665.1 Bison bison bison | reverse complement strand
TTTTTTTTTTTTTCAATCTCAACTGCATCATGGCTGGATAAGGTATTGCTTTTTCACCTCCAATTGCTTCCCAGCCTTCCAGAACTCCAGGTGGCTTGCTGGTCCGCTCTGTCCTGTGACGTATCCTGCTCTGTTTTGTATTAGCACAGGCAGCCTCAGGAAACAGCAGCTTCTTGGTGCTACTGCTATTCTGGCCAGCTCTCCTCTCCTGCCTAACCAGCCCTGGTCCATATGGATAATGGCTTAGGGAAATCTCTTTCCTTCAGAACAGGCTTTGGGTCTATGAAACTCAGAGGAGAGATGACATTTCTTCTTCAAGATGCTGTCATCATGCCTCTGAAAGCTAGCATCTGTAGAGCTGCTGTCATAGCTCTATCAATAGGGAGGAAGGGAGCCAATGGCCCCAAGTACCTCCTGGTTGCAGAGGATAAGATGGTTGGATGGCATCACCAACTCAATGGACATGAGTTTGAGCAAACTCCAGGAGATGGTGAATGACAGTGAAGCCTGGTGTGCTGCAGTCCATGGGGTTGCAAAGAGTTGGGCACGACTAAGTAACTGAACAAGAACAACCTCCTGAACACAGAGCACCATGCCACACAACAGAGCTGTCAAAGAGCACGGGTTCTGAAGCCAGGCTGTCTGCTTCCAATTCTGATCCAAACACTTGCTAGGTGTTTGGCTGTGTGGCTTTGGGTGAACTATTTACCCTCAAACATGCTAAATTAACCTAGTGAAGTTAATATGAAGAATTATCCATGTGAAGTACTTAGGACTGCCCCTGACACATAATTAGCATTCAGTACTTGCCAGCAATTATTTTTGCTATTTAACTTTATGCTCAAAGTAACTCTGTGAGTTGGTCATATTATGACCAGTAATAGTAAATTTAATTAACTTTTTCAAAAAATTCTGGTAAAATGGAAGGAGATGATGTCTGAATTACCATTTTCATAGAAACCCATAAAACACATTTTATTCTTTTAAGAGAAAAAAAAATGTGTTTTCTTTACTCAAAATGGTTCCAATTTTCTGTATTATTAGAAATTAAGTAAGAAGCCAGTTATGACCAACCTAGATAGCATATTCAAAAGCAGAGACATTACTTTGCCAACAAAGGTCCATCTAGTCAAGGCTGTGGTTTTTCCAGTGGTCATGTATGGATGTGAGAGTTGGACTATAAAGAAAGCTGAGCGCCAAAGAATTGATGCTTTTGAACTGCAGTGCTGGAGAAGACTCTTGAGAGTCCCTTGGACTGCAAGGAGATCCAACCAGTATGTCCTAAAGGAGATCAGTCCTGGG
>NW_011494640.1:12044314-12060115 GCF_000754665.1 Bison bison bison | reverse complement strand
AAGGCCAAGAAAGTTTTGTTTTGTTTTGCTTGTATTTGAAAACTGGTCAGACTTGTGTTTTATTTCATGAACTTTTTTCAAAAAAATCATTTTTGACTAATAATTTGGAACAAAATGTTACTTTACCTTCAACAATCTGAATTGCTTCTGGTTCTAACCTGCTTATTGAAAAATATTGTTTTCAGTCTTCTGTAGGCTTTCGTCCTTTTAAAATTGCCAGTACATAAATAGCACCCTTACACTCTGCCTCTTGCTGGAAGCCTGGACTAACATTGACGTAATATATACACACTTACCACCTGCTCCACAAACCATCCCCAAATACTGTCAAGCCTTGCAGGACACAGCCAAGAGGCTACCTGGCAAGAAAGAAGTGTTGATCTTGTTTTTCATTCCCCTTGATAGATTCTTTTCTGTCTGAAAGTCAAGCAAATTAAAAACATACATTGAAGAGCTTGAAGAATCACATAAATAAAAATGAAATGAAACCCCAAAAAGAATCATATCAGAAACCAATGTAATTGGAGCTTTATGGAGGAGAAAGATTAAAAGGGGGGACATGTCCTGCTTTTAACAGAAGAGTTTTGCTAACATCATCATCCCCTTGAGTGGGAGAAAGGTTGATTCTAACTACTCCTGGTAATAGACATTTATAGATCCATCCATTTTATGGTATTCTGTTATTTTCCATAGAGTTTACATGTGAGTCATTTAGGTCTTTTTGTTTTGTCCCTTGCTAAATAAGAATTAACGATGCTCTTAAGTACAAACGTCATTTTAAAATTACTTTTTATTAGAGTATAGTTGCTTTGCAATGTGTTATTTTATGCTGTACAGCAAAGTGAATCAGCTATATGTATACATATATTCCTAGACAGCATATTAAAAAGCAGAGACATTACTTTACCAACAAAGGTCCATCTAGTCAAAGCTATGGTTTCTCCAGTAGTCATGCATGGATGTGAGATTTGGACTATAAAGAAAGCTGAGTGCCAAAGAATTGATGCCTTTGTACTGTGGTGTTGGAGAAGACTCTTGAGAGTCCCTTGGACTGCAAGGAGATCCAACCATTCAATCCTAAAGAAAATCAGTCCTGAATATTCATTGGAAGGACTGATGCTGAAGCTGAAACTCCAATACTTTGGCCACCTGATGAGAAGAACTGACTTATTAGAAAAGACTTTGATACTGGGGAATATTGAAGGCAGGAGGAGAAGGGGATGACAAAGGATGCGATGGTTGGATGGTATCACCGACTTGATGGACATGAGTTTGAGCAAGCTCAAGGAGTTGGCTATGGACAGGGAAGCCTGGCATGCTGCAGTCTGTGGGGTCACAGAGCGTTGGACATGACTGAGCAACTGAACTAAACTGATGGATCACTCAGATGCAGACATTCCAGCTGTTAGAATGAGGTCTCCAGGAGTAAAATAAAGCATATGCATCAAATACTGTATTATCTGTTGTTGAAGATGCCAACTATGGTCAAGATAAACTAAACCCCTTTGCTCTAGCTTTCAATCACTTAGCAATCTTCTGATGCCTGATAGAATTTCCCAGATATTTCCTTATCAAGAAAGACAGCAAGATGGAACCTCCTGGGATGTGGGCATGGCCTTGCCATTCTTAGAAAAGTCTCTATATCTACCATCTGATTTATCTCTTTCTCATGAGATGGATTGTAATAAATCAAACAGCCAGAGTTTATTATCTCCAACTGAACTGCCAAATCATACATGGTTCCTTTTTCCTTTTTCATGTTTTAACATGTCTGAAATTAATTGCTTCTTAGATTTCATGAAATAAAATGATTTTGATGAAGTCAAATTTTTGACCTAGTACCTTAGTGACCCAGTCAAGGTTTACTGAATTTGTGAGGCCAGGAATAAAATAGACCTACTCTGGCCTTCTCTGGCATATGCTGTGGTTATTTACACAGTGCTGCATAATATTACTTATTCACACACACACACACACACACACACACACACACAATCCTATCTTTTGCCATCTCCATGTCTATCATCCGGGTAAGTCTTTTACTCATCCTTCAGGACTTAGGACAGTCTCCGGCTTTGATATCTCCTGCTAGACTAGGCTCACAGACTTACAGCCTCATAGCATCCTCTACACATTTCTATGTCTGATCCAGAATATCAGGAGGCCCATCTTATTACTACAGTTGGCATAGAGCTTTGTTCTGCTCATTCCAGAGGCTATGGTTACCTTCACCAGCACCCGACAAATATGTTCCTGAGGGAAGTTAAGAGGGAGTGTGGGAATGGCCCAGAGAAAACTTATCTCCACACTGAAAGCAATTCACAGCAGCATTCCAACTGGTGATATATCAATAGTATAAGTCTACACGTGCATGATAGTCTATGTTGGCTGATGTTGCCCTTGATGGAATTTTTGCTCTGATTTTTTAGTTATGATCACATCAGAGAAAATCTAAAACATGACCCCAAAAAGGAATACTGTAAAAATCAACTAGTCTATAAGCCTTCAAACTGGGATCCCCATACCTCAAGAGGTACCCTGAAACTTCACAAGAGTTATCAAAGTATGAATAAGGAATTTCCAGATCCCTAACTGCTTCAAGGAAAGTTATGACCAACCTAGATAGCATATTGAAAAGCAGAGATATTACTTTGTCAACAAAGGTCCGTCTAATCAAGGCTATGGTTTCTCCAGTGGTCATGTATGGATGTGAGAATTGGACTGTGAAGAAAGCTGAGCGCTGAAGAATTGATGCTTTTGAACTGTGGTGTTGAAGAAGACTGTTGAGAATCCCTTGGACTGAAAGGAGATCCAACCAGTCCATTATGAAGGAGATCAGCCTTGGGTGTTCATTGGAAGGACTGATGCCAAGGCTGAAACTCCAATACTTTGGCCACCTCATGGGAAGAGTTGAGTCATTGGAAAAGACTCTGATGCTGGGAGGGATTGGGGGCAGGAGGAGAAGGGGATGACAAAGGATGAGATGGCTGGATGGCATCACCAACTCGATGGACATGAGTTTGAGTGAATTCTGTGAGTTGGGGATGGACAGGGAAGCCTGGTGTGCTGTGATTCATGGGGTCGCAAAGAGTCGGACATGACTGAGAGACTGAACTGAACTGAACTGCTTCAAATGTGCTCACTGGTGTCTGACTCTTTGTGATCCCATGGACTATTAGCCCACCAGTTTCCTCTGTCCATGGGATTTCCCAAGCAAGAATACTGTCAGTGGGTAGCCATTTCCTTCTCCAGGGGATCTTCCTGAACCAGGGATCAAACCTGTGTTTCCTGTGTCTCCTGCATTGCAGGCAGATTCTACCACTGACTCACTGAGGAAGCCCTTCCAGATCCCTAACTTGTATCCCAAAATAGGACAGAAGTTTGTGATGATCAAAATATCTGGTGGTCTCTCCTTTCTCACCTTCCCTTTTCATAGTCTCCTTCCTGCCACTTTTCAAAAGAAAGCCTTACCTCCCATCCATCCAGCATGTTTTCAGCAATTACATTGTACTTTAAGATGTACAAACTTTCAGACCCCCCCTAAATTGGACAATCTGAAATATTGATGTCCAGCTTTGTGTTTTTCCTTGACTTACACTTGATTCTTTTAAGTGCAAAGCATGGAGTTAGATATGGGATAACTTGATTCATGTTGACATATCCAGAATTCACATACACTTAAGAAAGAGAAGCCAGGAATGCTGGTACTGTCCTCTAATAACCTCTCTTCTCACATTCCCTGGCTATTGCTACATAATGTGTCCTCTGGGGAGAGGCTCCCTTTTGAATGGAGCAAAGACAAAGACAATTGGTGAAAAGCTCTGAAGGGCACTGTGCCTTATTTTAATGAGGTGCCATGTTTTATCCATTAGTATTAAAATTAGTGTTAAGAAATGAGATGGACATCATGGGAACACATCTCTATGCAGTCATTTAAATTGAAAAGAGAAGGTTAAACATTTCCTGCCTCCCAAAAAAATTAGTCTGATTTTGCTGATAATTAGGATTGGCTTATTCAATTAGGTTAGATGATGGATATTGTCTATAAATTGAATGAGCTAAATCAGTAGCTCCAAAGTTATGCTGAAAATATCTGTAAAACAGAGCAAGACAAGTGTTTAACCAAAAATATACACACTATTAAAATAGATAATAAGAAACTAGTACCCACTTATGGGCTTCCCTGATGGCTCATCAGTAAAGAATCCACCTGCAATGCAGGAGACGCAGAAGATGCAGGCTCAATCTGAGTAGTGAAGATCCCCTGGAGAAGGGAATGGCAACTCACTCCAATATTCTTGCCTGGGAATTGCCCTGGACAGAGGAGCCTGGTGGGTTACAGTTCATGGGGTCGCAAAGAGTCGGATATGACTGAGCATGCATGCACACGCTACCTGACTACCTGTAGTAGTACAGCACAGGGAACTCTACTAAGTACTCTGTAATGACCTATATGGGAAGAGAATCTAAAAGAGAGGTTTTATATATATGTAGCTGATTCCATTTGCTAGATAGCAGAAACTAACACAGCACTGTAAATCAACTATACTCCAATAAAAAATAGTTTTAAAAAGTTAAGTTGCAATGTGGATCTGAGATTATATTAAATGACACTTTGTAACATTAGAATCAGTTGTTATATCTTGCAAAAAAAATATTGTACTGGCAAAGGTGAAATGTACCATTTCAATTTTCTCCACCTTTTCGAAGTACATTGTGATAAAAGAGTGTGTTCTTGAAGGAAAGCAGAACAGGAATCATTCTTTTGTTAAAATATTGACATATTTTATTATTGGTTGTTAAGTATTTATGTCCCTGAATCCTAAAGTGGATCTATCCCGGCCCTCCCCTGGGACCTGGAACTTTAAGATGTCATGATCCAGAAACTGTAAGATCAATACCCTGCACAGTTAGGTGTCTGTGAGAACCTGTTCTCCCACTGAGGTCAGCATCTAGTTCAGTTGGATTGGTTGACTGTATATCTTACTGTTGGAGAAGGTAATGGCACCCCACTCCAGTACCCTTGCCTGGAAAATCCCATGGACGGAGGAGCCTGGTGGGCTGCAGTCCATGGGGTCACTGAAGAGTCAGACACGACTGAGCGACTTCATTTTCACTTTTCACTTTCATGCATTGGAGAAGGAGATGGCAACCCACTCCAGTGTTTTTGCCTGGAGAATCCCAGGGACAGGGGAGCCTGATGGGCTGCCGTCTATGGGGTCGCACAGAGTTGGACACAACTGAAGCGACTTAGATGCTAATATTTGGATATCTCTCCTGGTTATGAATATATTTAATAGTCATTTTACAAAGCTTAGTAAAGCTTTTGTGACAAACTGAGAAATGACTCCAAAAATGGATAACAAATAATTCTGCATTTAAAATTGTTTCCAATTTTTTTTAAATTTATTTTATTTTATTTTTTAACTGTACAATATTGTATTGGTTTTACCATATATCAACATGAATCTGCCACAGGTATACACGTGTTCCCATCCTGAACCCTCCTCCCTCCTCCCTCCCCATACCATCCCTCTGGGTCATCCCAGTGCACCAGCCCCAAGCATCTAGTATTCAATGAATTGGTAACTCAGACTGCCCCACGCTTGTTTGTTGAAATAGTTAAAAATTGGAAAAATTTCAACAAACAAGGGTGGGGCAGTCTGAGCTACCAATTCATTGAATACAAAAGCAATTTTTGATGAGATATCACCGTGTGATTTTTAGCATGGAACTATGATGAATGTTAAAGAAATGGATGAAATTACTCTAATAAAACTTCCTTTCTCAGCTACATATTTTTGAGAACAACCTTTATCTGGGCTTGTGTTCCTAAAAATGAAAAATAGAAATAATACTGATGCTGAACTACAATTTTATTCTGTAATTAAGCAGTCCTCATTCACAAATACATGAACTAATTGGGAAATTGTCTCATGTATATATGTGTATATATATATATATCTCATTAGTGTAAATACATTTAGAGTAAAAATTTATGCTTAAAAATATCAAATTTTATGATATGATTATGTTGTTTTGATCAATAGTCTATTTCTAGTAGTTATAATGACAATTCAATCTAGAAGAAAAAAATTGCCACTCAGAACCTTAGAAAGAACCATTGGAAAAATTAAATTTCACTTACATCCATATTGTTATCAAAGGGGAAGTTTATATAATAATCAATAAAATGTTTCTAGGGGCAAATATATTTATTTGGGATAAAATTATTTATGGGAAGTCGGATGGGATTAGGAGTCAAAGATATAAAGGAGCCATACAAAATTTCTATCTTTTAATGAAAAGCTTTACTATGTATTTAAAAACAAATGATGCTATAAATCAAATTAATATGGGATTTGTATTCTACTGGATACATATAAAAGACTAACAAAATAAATGTATTTTTGTTCATGCACCATTGCCTTGACTTTTCTGATGTTATCCTAAACAAGCACTGGATTTATTGAAAGTCATTTATTGGATTTCAGAAGCAGTACTGTGGCTCCCACTTCACTTACAGTCACAAATCAGGGTCACACAGCTTCAAGAAATTCTTCTAGTGTGGCCCAACTCTTCAATTTTCAAACACAAAACTAAGGTTTAGGTTTAGTTACTGATCCATTATCATACAAGCTGCACGTGACAGACTGAGATCCGGAATACAAGTCACACTCTTGACTGGTACCCTGTTTCCTGAACTAAAACTGACACATTGAATCCTAAAGTATTATTTTTTGAAAGAGTTAATTATGGACCAATCTGAATTGAATATTTATAAAGTCTTATACAAATTCAAATCAAAAATTTCCATTTTTAGTTAACTACTTAATAAATCATATAAGAATATCCTCTGACATGAAATTAACTGTAAAGTAAAAAAATAATAATAATAAAAAAATAAAGATAAAAAAAATCTGAATATATTTTTTTGAAATCTCCAGAAATAATAGCAAAGTCTTTGCGAAATCAGAGGGCGCTAAAGAAAGAACATAGGCTTTGGTGTATAGACCTGGGCTCAATTTCTAGTTGCTTAGTTACCAGTTGAGGCCTTTTGGGCTGTTTACCAAAATCTCCAGAGTTTGTTTTCTTTACTAGGAAAATGGAAATAAAAATCCCTGTCTGATGAGGTTAAGAATAAATGAGATTATATATAAGGTGAGTAGCATGATACCTGGCATATGTTAGGAAAGCTTAAAAATACCAGTTTTCTTCTGGATATTACTACCTATTTTTTGGTCTCTAATTCCCAATGCATTTATCTGTTGTGTTATAGCTTCATGTCTTTGGACAATGTGGGAAGTCAATACTTCAGTGGCTCAATGAAGTGATTTTCAAGTTGTGAGCCAAAGGAGTTCTGTGGATGTAAGACAGTGGAGACGAGGGCTCGGAGAGAAAGAAAGTCACGGAGCTCCAGTTCCGTCATTAACTTATGTCAGTGATTTTTTTAAGAGTAAAATGCTGCTGAGCTTCAACAGGGCAACAGAATTGAGAACTTTTGAAAATACAGTCCTTAGCCCAAGGTGTTAGTGTTTACAAATGGAATTTATGGCACAGAGACTCTATTTGGGGATATTTTGAGGTGGGCTTAGAGGTAAGGATATTTGGCTGAAGTCAACAGTAAGCAATGACCACAGAGTCAACTCTGATTAGAGTACAATATACAATACGGGATATCCATATAGATAGAGGGAGACAATGTGAAACACACATGAGTCAAAGAAACTCAAGGATTTTGAGAACATCATGATGAGTTTGTTTGTGTTCACTCACTAAGTTGTATCCAACTCTTCGAGACCCCATGGACTGTAGTCCACTAGGTTCCTCTGTCCGTGGGGTTCTCCAGATAAGAATACTGAGTGGGTTGTCATTTAATAACTGGCTTTAAATTCTGAGTATGAAAACAGAGTATTACTCCCATTCTCAATCACACTGACACTTTATATGTCTGTTTATTTGTTGGGGCTTTTTCCTGTTTGATAGTTGGAACATCATTTTGGTTTTTTAATTCCCATTTACCAGGTAGAATAAAGATTGATGGTGATCAGTCTTCTATTCTTCTGTTAACTGAAAAAATGATATCCTGGAGTTTTAACAGAACAATTCAAGATCTTTATTAACTTGTTTTCTTTCTAGGGCTTTAAAAATAGTCCCATTTTGTCTTCTTTGTAATTATGTTGGAGACATTCTGTGTACCCTTGGCCTTTTAAAAAAGACGAACTTTTGTACTCTTTGAAAATGTAATTAAAACATTAAATAACAATAGACTCATCATTAAATCATCCAGAGAGTCTGACCAGGGTCTCCTAAGCCTAAAAATGATTCATTAGTGAGCTCTGGAGAAAACATGTGCCCTCTCTTCACCCTATCATACAAACTATCACAGAACAGTTCTCCCACCTCCTTTCTGAAGGTTCATTGGTGCTGAGGGTTCATGCTCTTTTTCCTTTTACTCTTGTTGTTTTTCTTCTGCCATCTCAAATTTATATAACCTGTGTTTTCTTGGTTCTTTGGAAAGATGATATTTTTATAGTGTTAACCCTCTTCTTGCAGAAGGAGATGGCAACCCATTCCAGTACTCTTGCCTAGAAAAGCCCATGATAAAGGAGCCTGGCAGGCTACAGTCCATGGAGTTACAAAGAGTCAGACACTACTGAACAACTTCACTCACTCATTCAAGCCTCTTCTGCTTTTGCAGACAATCCAAATCCCTAAAGGCAAAACTGTTCTGTCTAGTTATTTCTGAAAATTTCTAGGAGGCATTCCATGGATAGCCACAAACAAGTGGCATCCACTGCTTTCTTCCTGTCTTGCACCCTCCTCCCTGCGTACTCCGGACTACGTACTTGAACACAAGGTTGGCAGGGTTCTTATTTTCTGAGAAATTTGGAAGAGCTGATTAGGCAGTAGACTTATCTATTCCTTAAAAACTAAGGTTCTGACTTCCTGACACTACTGTTATGGGCCTGTCACCTACTTTGAATCAGGTGTGTGTGTGTGTGTGTGTGTTATACTAATAAGAATGGGTGTGGAGAAGTAACAGGAGGGATGTGGGTATGTGTTTTGGGGAGGACATTTTCAATTATTTGCATATGTGTCATGTTTCATATTTGGGGTTCAACCTTTACGGCTTTTCCCTTGTAGACTTCTGAATAATAAGGAAGAAAAGCATAAACTTCCCCATTACAAAATGACTATAAAATTGTCCTTTTGGGAACTGAAACCAGAACACTGGCTGGAAAACAATATGAACTCTGGTTGGAGGAATTGATGATGAAAGATTAGGGGAGCAAAAGCAGGTGGAGATATAGATACATTTGACAGTGAGACCACTCAGGGTTTGGGAAGGAACACAAGGGATACGTTTAAACGGAGTCATTTGAGGAGATTTAATAAAGGGACTATTTAAAAAGGGATGGGGGGGCTTTAAGGAAACAAGATACAGTGAAGTTTGCCTCAGGGCTACTAAGAGAGAGGTGTGGCAAACACGTCTGAAGGGGCAAATGGAGGAAGCAGCAAATGACCCTGGAAAGAGAGATTGTATGGAGATGCCCCCAGACAGGACTGTTCTTTGAAGAAGAGACAGAGTCAGCCCACAAAAACCAGCCAGAAGAAAGCAGGGACTGAAAACTGTCCCCTCACTCTTCTTCCGCCCTCTGGTCTCTTGCCAGTGCTTCCAGAAAAGCAGAGACGCAGAAGAGAAGACTGAGAGTCCACTGATACAGACCACTTGAGTCAACCTCTCTGGGTGTGGCACAGGGTGGCAATGGAGCTTGGATGAGGGGAAGGGGGTTGCTGACAGAAGATATTTAGTCAGGACATCTCTGGTCCAATTTATGAGTAGCAGACTTTAAAAGAAATCTTAGTAGTAGACCATCAGAGAAGTAAAAAGATCTCAACTGGGAAATACTAACAGTAGAAAGTCTTAATTGTATACAGTTATAAACATTTGCACTTTTGAGCACCTGCTACTCTGCAAAGCGATTAGAAATATTTTCCCATTGAATGCACACCAAAAAATCCAGGCAAAGTAAGTTTCAAAGACTATTTTCATCATTTTACAGATAATGGATCCAAAGTAAAGATTTTAAGTGAGCAGCAGCCGTGCCCAAATAAAGACACTGACTTTTCAATTTTCTAACTGCTCAGTCAGTAGTTTTACTCCTGATTTCTTTTTAAACTTCACTGCACCATTCCCAGGGGACAGAATTACTCATTTACTGGAAATTTTCAACCAGCTACATTTCAAAAAGTATTGTAGGAAGAAAGCACTTGCTCTTGCTTCGAGGTCATCTCAGTACATCAAGGCATCCCTAAGAAAAACTACTGGAATCCTAAAGCTTCTAGTTATAATGTAGATCTTTACTAGAGATATGGTTTAGGTGGGAAGCAAAGGTAGAAGGAAATTACAGCACACAATCCAAAGTAAAACCTCACCAAAATCTCATTTTCCAACCATCTCTGCTCAAATCTCTCATTTGTCCTTATAGCAAAATAAGGCAACTGATAACCCTTTCTAGAAGTAGGAAGAGAAAAAAAAAAAAGAAGTAGGAAGAGGAGCTAAAGGCTTTAAAGATGTCTACAGTAAAAGATCAGGCTTCCCTTGTGGCTCAGTGGTAAAGAATCCACCTGCCACTGCAGGAGATGCACGTTCGATTCCTGGTCCAGGAAGATCCTCTGGAGAAGGAAATGGCAACCCTCCCAGTATTCCTGCTGAGAACCCCATGGACCGAAGAACCTGACAGGCTGCAGTCCATGGGGTTGCAAAGAGTTGGACATGACTTAGCAATGGAATAACAACAACAGTAAAAGGTTAATAGTTTGCCTATGTCACATTAACATTGCTCATGATTTTAGTATACACCTCTGGACAGAAATAATCACATGCTGTGGTTATTAATCACTAATAATTAATCACTAATGTATGTGTGTGTTTCTGCATTTCTCCTAATTCTCAGGATCAGAAATTGTTTTTCCTTTTCTTTTTTCTCTCTTACATAAGCATCTGTAAGTAGTTTAAGCTTGATGTGAAATGGTAGAAATACTAACATTTTTAGTTCTAATCAGATCATTGTGTAAAACCCATTTAAAATGTTAGCTTATCATCCAGTGGCAGCTGTCTAAATAAATTACAAGAAATACATATGCTTTCTTTTCTTTTTGCTTTTTACAGTAAGAGTTTTTCAAATCTTCAGCATAAATTTTATCAGCAGAAAAGATATTGAGTCTTTTTAGGCAGAGACTGCAAAACTGAGGAGTATGGGAATATTTTAATATGCTACTTTATTAATTTCACTGTGTAGCTCATGTTTTGAGAATAATGCTTGTTTCATCAATTTTATACTGTCAAGAGAGTTTTCCAAAACAGTTTGAAAACTAGTAAATAATTTCTAAAAAGGAGTGTCATACAGCCATTAAAACATAAAGACTAATTTCTATATGATTCAACTTTAAAATATTACACACCATCCACACATAATACACACTAGAAGAAAATATTTTAAAAATAGTATAAGTGGTATTTAATACTGATGATTATCTTTTTTTTCTTTACTTTCCAAATCTCCTATGATTATGTGTTTCATAATCACAAAATGAACATCATTTATTCTCTAAACAAAGAGCATAAAGCACTATTCTGAAGGCTAATTTCAAACCCAGTAAATGAACCTTGAGTACACCAGCTACCAGATAATTTCACACTGGGAGACAGTGACTAACACAAGCCTGGCAGAACTGAGGGGAGGAACAATCCCTGCTTCTGCAAGGAACATTATAACTGAGATGGTTTGAAGAGGAAAGGTGAGTGAACACAACATAAAAACATCAAAACGTTATGTTTTATGGTTGTTTGATGTAGAACAGATGGCACTGTTCAGCTCAAAATATATTCTAATGTTTTACCTCCAAACATCAAACCTCTACCCTTGTGCACTTAATGCTATTTTTAGCTCTCATATACTTAAGGTTGTATGGTCTCTCTAGAGCTGTGTTCTCATAAAAAACCATTTGGATTTAAAATCTCTGCTTGTGTGGATTGCAGCTCTTACCTGCAGAAGCAATTAATCATTTTATTAGCAGAAGTGTTTTAATTTTAGAGAATTTTTTACCAATAGTATAAATAACAATGCTTAAAATCTGGTATCAGGAGAGAAAATAAGATGCAAAATGTTTACTCTAGACTACCCTATAGGAAGTCAAGTATTTATGGTTAAGGCTATATAGATTTGATGTAGAATCTTAGATGAGTAATGGGCTTCATATCAATCTGCTTGGGTTATTCATACTTTAGTTGAACACTGAAATTCTTAAGGGACTTACTTATGATCACAATTAGTGACAAATAAATTAATATATGTAGCATGTAGTGTTTTCAGTTCTTTCAAATCTGGGTGTTTCTTTCAATTGTCATTGATTAATGTACCTTCTAAAATAGATCTTAGATTTGTGAGACTTTTTGTCTTTAATGAAAACAAGTCAAGGAATATGAGAGTTCTAAGGAATCCAAGCACTCTTCTATCCAGCTCAGACTCCTTGCTTTAAAGAAGATGAGAAAATTAAGGCTCAGTATGGAGGAGAGCATGGCAACCCACTCCAGTATTCTTGCCTGGAGTATCCCCATGGAAAGAGGAGACTGACAGACTACAGTCCATACAGTCACCAAGAGGCAAACACGACGGAGCAACTGAGCACAGCACAGTACATGATTTGGGGGGCCCAGTATTCCCCTTTTGTCCATCTTTGGTACCTAGAAGAATCAGGCACATCAAGTACCAGTTCACACCTAGATCTGGATGAAGCTGAAGAGACTCTTTGTTGCAGGGTGACAGAAGAATGTAAGTTGGCTGTGACCTAGCCCTTCCATACCAGGGTTCTGGCAAGACTACCCCCAAGGTCCTGCTCCTGAGACCTTGAAAGTTACCTCTGAATCCTCTTCCTCTTCAAGCCTGATAGCTCAATCTTTTTCTTGTTTCTGAGAGCTAGTCAGTGTTCTTCCACTAAATTTCTCTTTTTCCTTAAAAGATTCCCGAGTTTGTTTCTGTGCCTTTCAACAGAGAGTCTGACCAATAAACTCAGAATAGGTTCATGGAGTTGCCCAGTGTCCCACGGTTAGTCAGTGGAGGAACAAACCTGCCCCCTGACTTGAATTAAGTAAACTTTCCTCTCAAGGACTTGAATTAAACACCCTTCTTCTACATTTTTTTTTTGTTATTTTTAAAAGCGCCTTATAGACATACACTGTATGATATTTAATCATTTATGGTCTTTACCTTATCCTAGCATCTTAAAATTTCTGATTAATTCCTGGGATAACAAATTATCCTGACACTTCAATGTGAGGAGGTTTTTTTGCAAAAATACTTAGTTTATTTATTTATTGGCCATGTGACTTATAGGATCTCAGTTACCTAATCATGGATTGAACCTGTGTCCTTGGCAGTAAAAGCACAGAGTCCAAGTTTTTTTCTCAAAAGAAAATGTATCTCAATTAATTTCTATGGACAGTGTGTTCTCAGGCTTCCCCATCTGGCATTAGTGGTAAAGAACCCACCTGTGAATGTATGAGATATAAGAGATGTGGGTTCAATCCCTGGATCAGAAAGATCCCCTAGAAAAGGGAATGGCAGCCCACTTTAGTATTTTTGCCTGGAAAATCCCATGGACAGAGGAACCTGGTGGGGTGTAGCCCATGGGGTCACAAAGAGTTGGACACGACTGAAATGGCAGCATGTACACAATGTGTTCTCATCTCTCAATTCTCGCAAACATTGTCTATCAGGTTATTTCAATACTCTGTGGCCTTTTCTTCAAGGACTAGAAATTCACCAATTTTTTGAATGGCCTGGAGTCAATATTCCTGTACAGATTTGACATAGAAAGTGCTCAATAAATATTTATTGGTTTATTGATCTCTCATGAACAGCTAAATAAATCATGGGTAATTCAAAACAGATGAATGTTTACAACTACAGCAGTGGATAGATGAATTGCATGTCACAAGTTCTATTAGCTTCTGCCTTGAAACATACCCAATAGACCTAACTCTGAGAATAAGGCAGAAATGAGTGCAATCAATCTCACCCAAATCATTTAAGAGAACATCACATATGCGTTTTGCTCACATAAGGATTTCATCAAACTAGAGAGTGATTTGGTTCCTTTTATTATCTCATGTTCATTGTCTAATTCTGTCTTTGCTATCTAATTATATACATGTCACCTGAGATGATAATTATAGTGAAGATTATTAGTTAAATTCTAAGGTAAAAGAAAGATTTTGACAGTGTAGAGTTTGATGAGTTTGGTAGTATGGAAAATTTATAACATCAAATATTTTTATATCTAAGATTGTGATACATGTGTATTTTTTCAGTTTTGTAGAATATTAATCACAGTCTGAAGAAGAAATAGGCAATGCTTCTTTTAATTTACTGATATTATGTCAACTTTACCTGGATAAACTGTGGATTCTCTTTCTCTTATTCCAAATATATTATCTTCAATTTGAGAAGCATTCATTAACTGTGTACACCTATTTATATAATGGACACTGAATCACTGACACTGTAGCTTAGTACATCTCAAACAGTAGAAATTCAATAAACAGTGATTTACTAAAAGCCCTTTGGCCAATAGGGACTTACTCATATAGGTGATTAGATAACTAAAGAAATAATGATCATACATGGCATAAGACTTGTCATGAGAAAATTATAAATTAATTTCTGGGTTTAAGGGAGGGAAAAGTTGCATTTGGAAAAGAATTTAGGGAGTTTTAGTGTTAAGGACAAGGTAAATTATGTTGTAGTTAAAAAAATTTTTTTAAAGAAAACAAGGTAATGTAGCAAGAGTTTATCTCTTCCTTTTATTACACGCCCACTGTGGGTTGATGAGAAGTTCAGCTCCACATAGCCATTCAGGGACCTAGCCACCATTCTGTAGTTTTGTCATTTAGGACATAAAACTCTCAGGGTCACTGGGACAGGAATTAAGGAAGTGGCACATGAAGCCTTTTTGTAAAATAAATTTTAAAATATTATTTGTTTATTTTGGCTGTGCTGGGTCTTTGTTGTCGCATAGGCTTTTCTCTAGGTGCTGGGAATGGGGGTTACTCTCTAGTTGTGGTGTGCAGGCTTCTCATTGTGGTAGCATCTCTTGTTGCAGAGCATGGGCTCTGGGCACAGGCTTAATAGTTGTGGCACCTGGACTTTGTTGCTCCATGGCATGTGGGATCTTTCCAGCCCAGGGATCAAACCCATGTCTCTTGCATTGGCAGACAGATTCTTTACCACTGAGCCATCAGTTAATTCCTGGCACATGGAGTCTTAATAAAAGCCTCAATTCATAAGTGATGGGTGCCACTTCCACTTACATTTGGCTGGTTTAAACTTGTAATGTGACTCTGTTTAATGTCAAAGGCTTGTAAGTATAGTGTTCCTGTGTGTCCAGGAAAGACAGGAGAACTGGATATAGGTGAGTACTAGTAATCTCTTTCAAAAAAGCTTTTCTGAAGTAAGTTAGGGTACATTTAATATGTCTTAGAAAGAGAATGGATATTTGGATATTTCAGAGAGAGAAAATAGCAAGTACACAAGCAAAGAATGGAGAAGGTCTGAAGGTTATACTCAGAAAATTGTTAATAGCCAACTAAAAAGCCTCTTGATGAAAGTGAAAGTGGAGAGTGAAAAAGTTGGCTTAAAGCTCAACATTCAGAAAAATAAGATCATGGCATCGGGTCCCATCACTTCATGGCAAATAGATGGGGAAACAGTGGAAACAGCTGTCAGACTTTATTTT
>NW_011494640.1:12044069-12044214 GCF_000754665.1 Bison bison bison | reverse complement strand
ATACTAACACATATATATGGAATTTAGGAAGATGGTAATGATAACCCTGTATGCGAGACAGCAAAAGAGACACAGTATAGAACAGTCTTTTGGACTCTGTGGGAGAGGGAGAGGGTGGGATGATTTGGGAGAATGGCATTGAAAC
>NW_011494640.1:12036061-12043785 GCF_000754665.1 Bison bison bison | reverse complement strand
TTGACTCATTGGAAAAGACTGATTCTGGGAGGGATTGGGGGCAGGAGGAGAAGGGGACAACAGAGGATGAGATGGCTGGATGGCATCACAGACTTGATGGACATAAGTCTGGGTGAACTCTGGGAGTTGGTGATGGACTGGGAGGCCTGGTGTGCTGTGATTAAGGGGGTCGCAAAGAGTCGGACACAACTGAGTGACTGAACTGAACTGAACTGAACATTCATTGTGACATGAGATAAATAGGTAAAGGATGATGCAAGAGATAGAATGGAAATGCAGGCTCAGAAGTATTACAGCAGACTTGATATCTAGAACAAAAGATGTATAACAAGTTTAGTTGACAATGGGATAATAATTCCATGTGTGTCTTAAGATTTCTCTGAATCAATATGTAGGATGAACTAGAGTGAGGAGTGATGAGAAACTGAGAAAGCATTTGAAAGATATTAGAACAGTTGAATAAATATATCATAAGAATCTGAAAGAAAAATGGAGAAGAGGCAGAATTGAAGAGATACAATTTAGGCAGTATTATTAGACATAGGGGCTTCCCAGGTGGCTCAGAAGATACAGAATCCACCTGCAGTGCAGGGGACCCAAGTTCAATCCCTGGGTTGGGAAGATTCCCTGGAGAAAGGAATGGCAACCCACTCCAGTATTCTTGCCTGGAGAACTCCATGGACAGAGGACCTGGGGTCTCAAAGAGTTGGACATGGCTGAGCAACTAATACTAACTAATTATAAGACTTAGCATGTGAGTGAATCTGGATGGAGCAAGAAGAGTCAAATATAATTTAAGAGTGGGAGGTCCAAGAGCTTGGAATTGGTGGTATCAATAACAGAAACAGGAAAACAGGAAAAAGAACCATTTTCAGGTCAATTGTGAACATGTATTAAAATATATAAAATATATCTTGAATATCTGCTACTTGCTGCTTATATATGTGGCTTAGTCTTTTTAAACCTTAGTGTCCTCATCTGGCAAATAGGGCTAATAATAGAAATTTCCACATAAAGTTGTGAGCATGAAATTAGTCAATTCTTATAAAATTTTGGACACACAGGAGATGCACAATAAATGTTAGCTGAAAAATGATCATGTAGAAGGACAGAACTATGTCAGTGTTACAGAAGAGGTATGTGATGAATAAATTAGATGATATCTGGAACATGCTGCTGCTGCTGCTGCTAAGTCGCTTCAGTCATGTCTGACTCCGTGTGACCCCATAGACAGCAGCCCACCAGGCTCCCAGTCCCTGGGATTCTCCAGGCAAGAACACTGGAGAACCATTTCCTTCTCCAATGCATGAAAGTGAAAAGTGAAAGTGAAGAGTTGCTTGTATATTTTTGAGATTAGTTGTTTGTCAGTTGCTTCATTTGCTATTATTTTCTCCCGTTCTGAAGGCTGTCTTTTCACTTTGCTTATAGTTTCCTTTGTTGTGCAGAAGCTTTTAATTTTAATTAGGTCCCATTTGTTTATTTTTGCTTTTATTTCCAATATTCTGCAGCTCAATTCCAGAAAAATAAATGACCCAATAAAAAAAAATGGGCCAAAGAACTAAATAGACATTTCTCCAAAGAAGACATACAGATGGCTAACAAATACATGAAAAGATGCTCAACATCACTCATTATCAGAGAAATGCAAATCAAAACCACAATGAGGTACCACTTCACGCCAGTCAGAATGGCTGCGATCCAAAAGTATACAAGCAATAAGTGCTGGAGAGGGTGTGGAGAAAAGGGAACCATCTTACACTGTTGGTGGGAATGCAAACTACTACAGCCACTATGGAGAACAGTGTGGAGATTCCTTAAAAAAGTGGAAATAGAACTGCTTTATGACCCAGCAATCCCACTGCTGGGCATACACACCAAGGAAACCAGAATTGAAAGAGACATGTGTACCCCAGTGTTCATCACAGCACTGTTTATAATAGCCAGGACATGGAAGCAACCTAGATGCCCATCAGCAGACGAGTGGATAAGAAAGCTGTGGTACATATACACAATGGAGTATTACTCAGCCATTAAAAAGAATACATTTGAATCTGTTCTAATGGGGTGGATGAAACTGGAGCTTATTATACAGAGTGAAGTAAGCCAGAAAGAAAAACACCAATACAGTATACTAACACATATATATGGAATTTAGGAAGATGGTAATGATAACCCTGTATGCGAGACAGCAAAAGAGACACAGTATAGAACAGTCTTTTGGACTCTGTGGGAGAGGGAGAGGGTGGGATGATTTGGGAGAATGGCATTGAAACATGTATAATATCATATAAGAAACAAATTGCGAGTCCAGGTTCGATGCAGGATACAGCATGCTTGGGGCTGGTGCACTGGGATGACCCAGAGGGATGGTACTGGGAGGCAGGTGGGAGGGGGGTTTAGGATGGGGAACACGTGTACACCTGTGGTGGATTCATGTTGATGTATGGCAAAACCAATACAATATTGTAAAGTAATTGCCTCCAGTTAAAATAAATACATTTAAATTTTTTTAAAAAGTGAAAGTGAAGTTGCTCAGTCATGTCCGACTCTTAGTGATCTCATGGACTGCAGCCTACCAGGCTCCTCCATCCATGGGATTTTCCAGGCAATAGTACTGGAGTGGGTTGCCATTGCCTTCTCCGGGAACATGCTGAATTTTCTATAAATGTTTTTGGTAGGAGAAGTCATCAAGAAAGCACACTATAATTTGTTGAGATCTTAATCTATCTGTGCCTACCCTATATTTTCCTCACTTTTGTATTCTAGCAAACAGACAAACTTTAGCATTTCCTGGCCTCAGAAATTTTTTTTCCTTTGCTGAGCAGAAATCAAATACTACTCAAAAACTATTACACGTCCTCTATTGTACAAAGCCCAAGTTTGTTGAAGAGATAATTCTGACTGTCCCAGAGAAAGAACAAATAGGGGGATTAAGTATTTTTGAGGTCAAGGGAAGAAGAAGATAAGTGATTTTGTTCCTCACACTTGGAAGAAGCTGAAGGTTTGTGCATCCTGCACTGAATCTGGGATCTAGAGCTGTTATCTGTCAGCACTTTGGGGTGGAGGGCAGGATTTGCCTGAGGAAGTAGGACCTACACTAGGGGGTATCTAGATTTACTAATGGAAGATTGTCCAAGGAAACGATGCTTCCATGTATCAAATGCTGCAGAGTTATGTGCGGTCAGAGACAAGACCTTAAAACTGGAATTTAAGAGGCTGTTGGGGTTTTCTTTTATGCTAGTGCACACACATTGACTGTGCACCATCAAGCAAGTCGTGCTCTTCAATGTACAAAGAACATTCAAATAGAAGAGAATGTTTCATAGGAAGATAATTGAAAGTATTAAAGAGCCTGGGATTATTGAAGAAATGCTCGACTAAACAAGATGATTATACCCAGAGGAAAGTGTAAACCGTGATAATATAAGAGGAAAATGGGAATGATAATCCAAATCTCTGAAAGACAATTTCTATGCATGTTAGTCTTTTAGGATTGATTCACGGTTGATTCTACTGAACAACAACATGCATGTTAACTGTGTTCAGAGGATAATCCCTACATGATTTCAACTCTTTTGTATTTACTGAGACTGATCAATGACCAAACATACAATCTACATTGGTGAAAGTACAAAGGATATGTATTTGTTTGTTAAGTGTATTGTTCTGTAAATATCAATAAGGTCAAGATACGTGACAGTGTTGTTTAGATCTTCTATATTTTTGATAGACTCTTTGGTCTACTAATCCTATAAATTGTTGTACAATGGGTGTTAATATCTCTTACTATCATCACAAAATTGTTTGCTTTTTTTCTCTTTAATTCGTCAATATTTGACTCATATATAGTAAGCAAGTAAGTAAGAAGTGTTAGTCGCTCAGTCGTGCTCGACTTTTTGCGACCCAGTGGACTACAGCCCACCAGGCTCCTCTGTCCATGAGATTTTCCAGGCAAGGATACTGGAGTGGGTTGCCATTTCCTTCTCCAGGGTATCTTCCCAACCCAGGGATCAAACTTGGTCTCCTGCACTGCAGGCAGATTCTTTACTGACTAAGCTTAAGGCTGGTCTTAAATTCAAAATGCTTAAAGTTTTTAAGTCTTAAGAAGAATTTACTCTTTTATCGTTGTGAAATCTTCCTCTGTATCTTGTATATTTGCCTTGAAGACTATTTTCTGATATTAAAATAGCTCCTCCAGGCTTCTTATGCTTTCTGTTTGCCAAGCTATATACTGTATATCTTATTGTTGTTTAGCTGATCAGTGAAGTCCGACTCTTTGGGACCTCATAGACTGTAGCCTCCCAGGTTCCTCTGTCCAAGAGATTCTCCAGGCAAGAACACTGGAGTGGGTTTTGCCATTTCCTTCTCCAGGGGATCATCTGACCCAGGGATCGAACCCATGACTCCTGCTTGGTAGGTGGATTCTTTACCACTGAGCCATCAAGGAAGCCCTTATCATATATAGTGTGGACTATATATAGTCTTTGCATCTATTGATTCAGCCTACTTGTATTTTTATAGTCAAAGAGTATCTCTTATAGACAGAATCTAGTTGAGTCTTGCTGTATGATTCATTCTGAGTGTCTCTACTTTTTAATTGGAGTGTTAGCTGATTAATTTGTATAATTATTGCTATGATTGGATTTAGATCCTATTTTATCTTATTACTTTATGTGGTTTATTATTTATTTTTAGTCATTCCTTCTTTCTCTCATTCCTGTTTCTCTTTTACTGACTTCTTTTGTATTATATGACTTATTAAGAATTCTATTTTAATTTATTTATTGGTATTTAGCTATATTTGGTCAATGCATTTTAAATATAATTTATGCATTTGGAATAGTATATTTAATGATTAGAATTATATAAGCAAAGCAATACTTATGGTTATATTTACTATGAAAGTCTTATTAAATATAAAATCTTATTTCAATCTGTATAGCTTTAGAAATGTGGAAAATTTATAGGGTGCCAGGAAAGAAAAACAGAAGTGATAAAAGGTTTGGAACTAGAACCAAAGAAGATAAATGAGCAGACATAATTTGGCCCAAAAAAGAGAAAGCTCAGAGATAACATTTTGCCTTTAAACAGATGAAGTATTTTCATGTGGTGACCAGCTGTTTTCATCTCTTCCCAAAAGAGAAGAAAATAACATTAATTGTAACAAGGTGGAATTTATGGTTGCCAAGAGCAAAAAAAAAAAAAAAAAACCACCTTTACCAATTCCACAATGTGCATGGTGCTAAAGTTATTGGGAAATGTTAAATAGTATTTATCTTCAGTTCAGTCACTCATTCATGTCTGACTCTTTGCAAACTCAGGAAATGCAGCACGCCAGGCCTCTGGCACCTCACTCCAGTACTCTTGCGTGGAGAACCCCATGGACAGAGGAGTCTGGTAGGCTGCAATTCACGAGGTCGCTAAGAGTCAGACATGACTGAGCGACTTCACTTTGACTTTTCATTTTCATGCAGTGGAGAAGGAAATGGCAACCCACTCCAGTGTTCTTGCCTGGAGAATCCCAGGGACAGGGGAGCCTGGTGGGCTACTGTCCATGAGGGTCACACAGAGTTGGACACGACTGAAGTGACTTAACAGCAGTAGCAGCAGGCCTCCCTGTCCAACACTAACTCCGGGAGTTCACTCAAACCCATGTCCATCGAATCGGTGATGCCATCCAGCCATCTCATCCTCTGTCGTCCCTTTTCCCTCCTGCCCCCAATCCCTCCCAGCATCAGAGTCTTTTCCAGTGAGTCAACTCTTCACATGAGGTGGCCAAAGTACTGGAGTTTCAGCTTTAGCATCATTGCTTCCAAGGAACACCCAGGACTGATCTCCTTTAGAAAGGACTGGTTGGATCTTCTTGCAGTCCAAGGGACTCTCAAGAGGCTTCTCCAACACCACAGTTCAAAAGCATCAATTCTTTGGTGCTCAGCCTTCTTCACAGTCCAACTCTCACATCCATACATGACCACTGGAAAAACCATAGCCTTGACTAGATAGACCTTTGTTGGCAAGGTAATGTCTCTGCTTTTGAATATGCTATCTAGGTTGGTCATAACTTTCCTTCCAAGGAGTAAGCGTCTTTTAATTTCATGGCTGCAGTCTCCATCTGCAGTGATTTTGGAGCCCAAAAATTAAAGTCTGACGCTGTTTCCACTGTTTCTCCATCTATTTCCCATGAAGTGATGGGACCAGATGCCATGATCTTCGTTTTCTGAATGTTGAGCTTTAAGCCAACTTTTTCACTCTCCTCTTTCACTTTCATCAAAAGGCTTTTTAGTTCCTCTTCACTTTCTGCCATAAGGGTGGTGTCATCTGCATATCTGAGGGTATTGATATTTCTCCCGGTAATCTTTATTCCAGCTTGTGCTTCTTCCAGCCCAGCGTTTCTCATGACGTACTCTGCATATAAGTTAAATACGCAGGGTGACAATATGCATCTTGACGTACTCCTTTTCCTATTTGGAACCAGTCTGTTGTTCCATGTCCAGTTCTAACTGTTGCTTCCTGACCTGCATATAGATTTCTTAAGAGGCAGGTCAGGTGGTCTGGTATTCCCATCTCTTGAAGAATTTTCCACAGTTTATTGTGATCCACACAGTCAAAGGCTTTGGCATAGTCAATAAAGCAGAAGTAGATGTTTTTCTGGAACTCTCTTACTTTTTTGATGATTCAGCGGATGTTGGCAATTTGATCTCTGGTTCCTCTGCCTTTTGTAAAACCAGCTTGAACATCTGGAAGTTCACGGTTCACATATTGCTGAAGCCTGGCTTGGAGAATTTTGAGCATTACTTTACTAGCATGTGAGATGAGTGCAATTGTGCGGTAGTTTGAGCATTCTTTGGCATTGCCTTTCTTTGGGATTGGAATGAAAACTGACTTTTTCCAATCCTGTGGCCACTGTTGAGTGTTCCAAATTTGCTGGCATATTGAGTGCAGCACTTTCACAGCATCATCTTTCAGGATTTGAAATAGCTCAGCTGGAATTCCATCACCTCCACTAGCTTTGTTCGTAGTGATGCTTCCTAAGGCCCACGTAACTTCACCTTTAAAAAAGCTTTGTGTATATCTCTCTTCCTGTCCTTATTTCTATAGAAAGCCCATTATCAATGTGCCCTTGATTACTTTTCTTTAGGCGTGGGTTACCTAGTGGCTCAGATGGTAAATAATCTGCCTGAATATGTGAGACCTGGATTCAATCCCTGGGTCAAAAGATCCCCTGCAGAAGGGAATAGCTGCCCACTCCAGTATTCTTGCCTGGAGAGTTTCATGGCTTGGAGCCTTGTAGGCTGCAGTCCATGGGATCGCAAGAGTCAGAAATGACTGAGTGACTAATACTACTTAAAAGCAGGGAAGGATTAAATTTTATTGGAGATTTAGTAAAATACTATAATTCTGAAACCAAGTGCAAAAGTTATTCTCCATTTGATATACTTGAGAAACTATCTGGAAAAAAAATAATATTTGAGGATAAGGTTGCAGATTTAGCAAATAAAATAACAGAATCTCCAGTTAAATTGTGAATTTTAGATAAACTAAATTATTTTTAGCCTAAGCATATTCTATGAACTTCCAGATGTTCAAGCTGGTTTTACAAAAGGCAGAGGAACCAGAGATCAAATTGCCAACATCTGCTGAATCATCGAAAAAGCAAGAGAGTTCCAGAAAAACACCTACTTCTGCTTTATTGACTATGCCAAAGCTTTTGACTGTGTGGATCA
>NW_011494640.1:12029603-12035961 GCF_000754665.1 Bison bison bison | reverse complement strand
GCCAAAGCTTTTGACTGTGTGGATCACAACAAACTGTGGAAAATTCTTCAAGAGATGGGAATACCAGACCACCTGACCTGCCTCTTGAGAAACCTATATGCAGGTCAGGAAGCAACAGTTAAAACTGGACATGGAACAACAGACTGGTTCCAAATAGGAAATGGAGTACGTCAAGGCTGTATATTGTCACCCTGGGTATTTAACTTATATCCAGAGTACATCATGAGAAACGCTGGGCTGGAAGAAGCACAAGCTGGAATAAAGATTACCGGGAGAAATATCAATACCCTCAGATATGCAGATGACACCACCCTTATGGCAGAAAGTGAAGAAGAACTAAAAAGCCTTTTAATGAAAGTGAAAGAGGAGAGTGAAAAAGTTGGCTTAAAGCTCAACATTCAGAAAACGAAGATCATGGCATCTGGTCCCATCACTTCATGGGAAATAGATGGAGAAACAGTGGAAACAGCGTCAGACTTTAATTTTTGGGCTCCAAAATCACTGCAGATGGAGACTGCAGCCATGAAATTAAAAGACGCTTACTCCTTGGAAGGAAAGTTATGACCAACCTAGATAGCATATTCAAAAGCAGAGACATTACCTTGCCAACAAAGGTCTATCTAGTCAAGGCTATGGTTTTTCCAGTGGTCATGTATGGATGTGAGAGTTGGACTGTGAAGAAGGCTGAGCACCAAAGAATTGATGCTTTTGAACTGTGGTGTTGGAGAAGCCTCTTGAGAGTCCCTTGGACTGCAAGGAGATCCAACCAGTCCTTTCTAAAGGAGATCAGTCCTGGGTGTTCCTTGGAAAGAGTGATGCTAAAGCTGAAACTCCAGTACTTTGGCCACCTCATGTGAAGAGTTGACTCACTGGAAAAGACTGTGATCCTGGGAGGGACTGGGGGCAGGAGGAGAAGAGGAGGACATAAGATGAGATGGCTGGATGGCATCACAGACTCGATGGACATGAGTTTGAGTGAACTCCGGGAATTGGTGATGGACAGGGAGACCTGGCATGCTGCAATTCATGGGATCACAAAGAGTTGGACACTACAGAGTGACTGAACTGAACTGAAGCATATTCCATTAAATATCTGAAGTGTATTTATTCTAAAACATCATTCATCTAAAATTCAAATTTAAGTGGGTGTAGTGCATTATTCTTGCCTGGAAAATCCCATGGACGGAGGAGCCTGGTGGGCTGCAGTCCATGGGGTCGCTAGGAGTCGGACACGACTGAGTGACTTCACTTTCACTTTTCACTTTCATGCATTGGAGAAGGAAATGGCAAGCCACTCGAGTGTTCTTGCCTGGAGAATCCCAGGGACAGGGGAGCCCTGTGGGCTGCCGTCTATGGGGTTGCACAGAGTCGGATATGACTGAAGCGACTTAGCAGCAGCAGTGCATTTTAACTAGTAATTTTATTAAGGGATACATAAACTTTAAAATTATAAAAGCACCTGATGCTTAAGATCCTTTTTCTTTGTAGAGGCAAGGAATGAGATAGATGTCTTTGATATATATTTAAATGTTTCTCTGAACTCACTAGATATATTTACAACTCTGGTCAGAGATGCGGGAGGAATGTTTCTGAAGTAATGAACAGCTTTATCCATCTTTTCACCTTTGTTCAAGTGTCACTGGAATTTATATAACCATTTACCAAGAGAAGCATGATTTTTAGAATAATTTCTGTCCAGTTATATGGATATAGATCAACTGTTTGAGCTTTCTCTACCTTGTGTTTCTGAAGTTTCAATTCAGTTCAGTTCAGTTGCTCAATTGTGTCTGACTCTTTGAGACCCCATGAACTGCAGCACTCCAGGCCTCCTTGTCTATCACCAACTCCCAGAGTTTACCCAGACTCATGTGCATTGAGTCAGTGATGCCATCCAGCCATCTCATCCTTTGTCGTGGCCTTCTCCTCCTGCCCTCAGTCGTTCCCAGCATCAGGGTCTTTTCAAATGAGTCAGCCCTTCGCATGAGGTGGCCAAAGTTTTGGAGTTTCAGCTTCAACATCAATCCTTCCAATGAACACCCAGGACTGATCTCCTTTAGGATGGACTGGTTGGATCTCCTTGCAGTCCGAGGGACTCTCAAGAGTCTTCTCCAACACCACAGTTCACAGCATCAATTCTTCTGTGCTCAGCTTTCTGAGACACTA
This sequence comes from Bison bison bison, assembly GCF_000754665.1. NCBI lineage: Eukaryota > Metazoa > Chordata > Mammalia > Artiodactyla > Bovidae > Bison > Bison bison. The sequence continues at coordinate 12,033,798 of NW_011494640.1, read as the reverse complement.
AGATATAGAAGTCACTGGACAGTGTACAAGCTGAAGTCTGGGTGCATGATAGTCTTCAAAGATGACAGCCATCAAATCTTTGCCTCTGTATCTCACTCACATCAAGGGGTGAAGAGGATAATTTCCTTTCCTTTAGTATAGGCTGATTTCAGTGACTTTTTGACAGTAACATGCATCAGAAATGGCTTTCTAGATCATTTTTAGAAAGAACTCTTAAGCCAGGTCATAAGAAGACGTGCAGGGTCATATGGTAGTTCTGTTTTAATTTTTTAAGGAACTTTTATACTGTTCTCTATAGTGATTGCACCAGTTTACATTCCTATCAAGAGTGAAGGAGGATTCCTTTTTCTCTACATCCTTTCCAGCATTTATTGTTTATAGATTGTTTGATGATGGTCATTCTGACTGATATGAGAAGATACCTCATGGTAGTTTTGAGAACATACTGTATAGTCCATGGAACTCTCTTTAATGCACTGTGGTGACCAAAATGGGAAGTCCAAAAGGGAGAAGATACATGTATGGCTGATACATTTTGCTGTGCCATAGAAACTAACACTACATTGTGAAGAATAATACTCCAATAAAAAATTAATTTAAAAAAAAACAGAGTTCAAAGAAGACTTGCAGCTTCTGCCCAAGTCTCTTGGAATAATTGATCTGAGACTCTCTTTCTCTCAAAATCCAGATCCATGCTCTGAGAAGCTCAAGACCCCTGGAGAAGCCACCTTGGGTGATTTAACTTCCCCTGTTGACTCCCAGCCTACAGTCAGCACCAGCTGACAGTCATTCAGGTAACCTGTCTGGGACATTGGGAAAGACTCCCCTTCACCAAAGTTTACTCAAGCTCTTCAGAGTCTTCTTCTAGGTCAGCCTTCAATCTTGGCGTCATTCTTGTCAGACCTACATAACCCAGGTTTAGCAAGAATACGGCAAAGTCAATTTGGAAAGAATCCTCCTCCCTCTGCCTTGGTATCTAGTCAAGTTCCTCATTCCCCACTCTTGTTAACTGATCACTCTGGTTTGGCCTCAGAAAGAATCCTGTTTGGTCCGTTTAGTCAGAATTTTCTCTAATCCTGATATCTTCTCTTAGTAATTTTCCAGTAACCTCCCAGAAATCTCCCCTCAGTCAGGTCCCACAAATTACTACAAATCCCCATTTGTTCTTGTAGTATTTGGAACTGAGTCTAATTCTCTGCTGGTTTCTTTCCCACTATTGCAATAGTTCCTTAAGAAAAATCTGTCTTTACTTCTTTAACTACTATCAGACTTGGGTCTTCTGAAATAACATTTAACCCAGTTGAACTTTCAGATAACTATAACCCCAGCCAGTACTCTTGCCTGGAAAATCCCATGGACAGAGGCGCCTGGTAGGCTGCAGTCCATGGGGTTGCTAAGAGTCAGGCACGATTGAGCGACTTCCCTTTCACTTTTCACTTTCATGCACTGGAGAAGGAAATGGCAACCCACTTCAGTATTCTTGCCTGGAGAATCCCAGGGATGGGGGAGCCTGGTGGGCTGCCGTCTATGGGGTTGTACAGAGTCGGACACAACTGAAGCGACCTAGCAGCAGCAGCAGCAGCTGACTGCAACATGATGAGAGATTCAAAGTGGGAACCTTCTAGTTGAGATAGTCAACATATAGAACTGTGATAAATACGAATAATTGTTTTAAAACACTCACCGAGTTTTTGGGGTAGTTTGTTTTACAATTGATAACTGGAATATTTATCTGAGGATTTTTTAGATGATGAATTTTCACCAAGAGAATACATTAGTGGATAAACAGAGAGATACTGTGTACATTTCTGGCCAATATTAAGTACAATATTTTAAAAATATAAAGTGTTTTCCTAATTAAATAGCAAATAATAAATGGTATTGAGAATAACCAAGTTGAAATTAATGGAAACAATACTGTTTTATCTTTACCCTATTGCTCAAAAATAGAAGAAAATCATTATCAATAACATACTCTATTTATTAATATTTTCTATTCTCTTGTTAATCCCATTAGCATTTTTACCATGTTACCTAATTTAATCATCTTAATAAATATGACACTATTGTTATTATCTGTTTTACTAAAGAGGAAACTGAAATCTAAAGTGGTTAAGTAATTGTATTTAATATTTCACAGTCAGGATTTAAATCAATGTCTTCTCATTTTCAATTCCAGGCTCTTTTCCAGGATACTCAGACCAGACTGAAATAATAAACTGAAATCCAAATCTGAAAGTATCAGTTCTAGTTTTTTAATTCTGAGGCCATTTCTGTTCCAAGGAGTGAATATCGTTTTACTTTTGGGAAATTCACACTGGGAGAGACTTGGTGTTTTCAGAGGTAATCACACAATGAAAAAAAAAAAAAAAAACATCGATTGAATTTCACTCTGGAGATGATAGTATTAAGGTTTTCAAGATTCAGTTTTGAGTTTTATTTTAATGAGAACAAAATGTGCCTTTATGGAAGGAAATAGGAAACCCGGAGAGAGAAGTGCCTTGATCCAGGTCTCAGGATGGACAATGGCAGAGAATCTACTAGAACCCACACCTCCTGACCCCCAGTCCAGATACTTCTCCACCTCGCCAGGAGTTGCAGACCAAGGACTGTGTTTTGGTAATTTATATATGTGTGAGTTTCCAATGAAGGTTGAAGGAAAAATACTTCTAATACGTGTTAAATCTAGACACAGTTTTGCAACTGCAAGAAATTAAAAAAAAATCCTAAGGAAAGATGCCAGGGGCAGCTAGGTGCCACTCAGTGGGAAGGCTTCAAAGCAAAAACACAGTGCACCCCCAATTATTACCTCTGTCTCCTTAACTAAGTCTTAATAAGCTAGGTAATCAAAAACAGTGATGTCCAATAGGATGTTCTGCATTAATAGAAATGTTTTCTAATTAACACTGTCCAATATGGTAGCATTAGAAACCTGTGGCTACTGAATGCTTGAAATGTAGCTGGTGAGACTGAGGACTATTTTAACTTTGTTGAATTTTAATTAATTTAGATTTAAATAGCCACAAGTGGCTAGTGGTTACCATATTGGATGGCTAGGGCCAGATGAGAAGGGGAACTTGTCCATCTTTGGGAAAAAAAAATAGAAAAAGGAGAAGTATCACTCTCTGCTTTTGAGGTGAGGGGATTTCTGGTATGCTGGGTCATGATATTAATGCAGGGGCATGTCATTGGTTTTGAATCCTAAAATCAAATTCATATTTTCTTTCATGTTCGTGTAAACTAATGTTTAATTCAATAGACCATAAAGAAAAAAAAAATAGGTGGTGTGTGCTGCCGTTGCTCAGTCATGTCTGATTCTTTGCAGCAGCTGGATTATAGCCTGCCAGGATCCTCTGTCCACGGAATTTTTCAGGCAAGAATACTGGAGTAGGGTGACTTTCCCACTCCAGGGGATCTTCCCAACCAAGAAGATCTTCCCAACCAATGCGTCTCTTACATCTCCTGCTTTGGCAGACAGATTCTTTACCGTTAGTGATCCTTGGGAAGCCTATGAGCTTTGTTTACTATATGCTTTATTGTTCCTCCCTCTTAACCCTACCTCCCTCCATCCAAAGAGCAAAGGAAATGTATTGGGAGTAGAGTTGTCAGAGAAAGTACAGCATGCCCAGTTAAGTTTAAGATAAATAATCTTTTTTTTTCAGTATAGCTATGTCCCCTATGCAAACTTGGGGCACATTATACTAAGACATTATTTTTTGTGTATCTGAAATTTAAATTTCATTGGATCTTAGATTTTTAGTTGCTAAATACAGCAGTCCTAGCTAGGAGAGGACCACAGAACCAGCTTTGGGGAGATGGTTCATACTTTCTAAGGAATATAGTGCCTTTTGATGTCAGGGGATATCTGAGAAGCTTTAAACTCATAAGCAAGACAAATAGATTGTTCATCTTTACTTTCAGCAAGATGGAAACTTCACAAAGCTACTCTGAGTAGTTTGCAGAGAATTTCATCTATTCAGCTGGATAGATTCATGGTGGTATCAGTGAGGTCTGGAAGCTTGGAGAATTTTCACAAAATTCTTAGTCTCATGTAAACACCATCCAGGCTGAGAAAGAAAATCATTGGCTCCTCAGAAATACTTCATTTCCTTTTCCAATCGCTACCCCTCAAAGACAATTGTTGTGCTGACTTCCCAACCATAAATGAGTTCTGTTTGTTTTGGACTTTATATAG
>NW_011494640.1:12024828-12029503 GCF_000754665.1 Bison bison bison | reverse complement strand
GCAGAGAGGCCTTGGCTGTCTCTCACATTACCTAATGCAGTCAGAGCTGGAACACATTCCATGCTGGTTTTTACCTCTGCGGACAATGGACTACTATTCATGGTTCTCTCTTACTCCTGGGTGACAGCCCTTTATGGTCTCAACCACAATGCTGGGTGCTTCTCTCAGGCCTCCACTCCTCTGTGGAACCTGAAATTCACTTTTAACCCACCCAGTCTGTGTGACTCTCATCCTTATCTCAGTCTCCTAGGGAACAAAACATACCTCTAGGCACAAGTTGCCTGCTGCCTGGCTCACCTCTCTGGGTTCTCTTCCTCTCTTGGCTCTGTGGGTCTTCACTGTTTTAGAGCTGTGCAATACTTTCAGGTGGATATGTGTTCAACTTTGCTTGTTGTTCTCAGTAGGAACGTCAGTCTGGATTACCCAACCTGCCAATTCTAGAAGTGGATTCCTCCATGTGTGATCTTGATGTATTCCGCTAATCACAGACAGGACTGGAAACCCAGTCAGCCTCAGATCTAGCTGGGATTCTGCCAGAGAAGGACACATTTCTGGGCCAGAATCAATTTCTTCAGGGCCCAGAGAACAAGATGAGTTTCACTGGGACATAAACCAGGGAAGCAGCAGCAATGTTTGGGCAGGGTTCATGCTGTCTCCTTGCTCCAACTAGGAAAACAGAAACTCAATATTTTGAAATCTGCTACAGTGATTTTCCTAAATCTCGTTCATAACTTGAGGTGATGAGCTTTTATCTTTATTCTGAAAAAAAAAAAAGAGTTGACTCTTTTTGTTGAATGACACATTACAATTATGCTGTCAAAAGCCCATTTGTTAATTTAACATTTATTTAAGTCGAGTGATTAAATCCTAATAAATCAAGACCCCTTTCCCTCAAAAAATATTCTTGGCTTTACCTAACTTTAATCAGCTAGCCAGCACAAATAGGATTTTTGGTTGAATTTAAAAGGGATATGCAGTAGTTAAAATGAAAGTTTCATGGAATGTTTTCTACTCACCGTCCCCCCATCACAACAGCAGAAATAAAAAATGTAATATTGAAGCACACACGAGATAAAGTGAAATATTCTTTATTGGTTGCCATATCTTGTGTTATGATTGTGGTTTTAATAACTTTCTGGATGAATCACTGAGAAGAGCACTGACATGTTTTCAGTCCAAATTTCCAAAAGTATATTTTAGTTTCTTCCCTCTGGACCTTAATTTTCTTCCTGGCCTTTGCCAGCAAGGAAGTATTGTCAATAATTTTATTAGCTCTCATAGACAAAGGTGGAAAGAATATCTTACTGCCTGAACAATGTGTGAAAGCTTTGATATAACCCAGTAAATAATTTGTTTTATTTGTTAATTACAAATTATTTTTAGAATGTGTTTTCCATGGCACCTACAGTAAAAAAAAAATCCCTTTGCTTTGAAGCTGTATCATGGACTGTTATAGTGATTTAACTGAAGAATTTTAGTTCTTACCTCATTGCTTTTTCTCTTAATGAAGATAACTTTAAAACCATTAGAATATCCACTCTGCCAGGGCATGGAGCTTTGTCAATGATCTTCATTGGTGTGTCCTATATGCCCAGAAGTGGCTGGCACAATCGTGTGTGCATGCTGTTTCTAAGTCGTGTTTGACTCTGCAACCCCGTGGACTGTAGCCCATCAGACTCCTCTGTCCATGGGATTTTCCAGACAAGAACACTGGAGTAGGTTGCCATTTCCTTCTCCAGGAGATTTTCCCAACCCAGGGATTGAACCCATGTGCCCTGCATGGCAGGTACGTTCTTTAGCATTGAGCCACTAGGGAAGCTGACCTGGTAGTAATCTTCAGTAAATACATTTTGAATAAACAAATGAATAAAACCATAGAACTGTAGAATATTAGGGACTAAATGAATTTCAGAGGTCATGGAGGCCAAACCTCTATTCTATATATAGGGAAACTGTACTGCCAAAGATTATATCTTTAAGTAACACATTCAAAGTCAGAAAAGGCAAAAGGGTGGAGAAGCATCTAGAACTCATATTCAATCTCATGATTCCAGCTCAGTGCTCTTGATCACCTGGTCTCATGTCTGGAAATCAGTATGGTCTTGAGGTTGAAACTGAGATATGCCACCCAGGTCCCTCTTCACAGAAGGCTTTGCTGTAATAGCAGGCAGGTTAACTTTTTAAGGTCTGTAAAGAACCACCTCAAATAGGATATAATTTTCCTAGGGGTTCTTCTATATGATGAGACATAAAAAGGCCTGGCCCCTTCTGCTCAACATGGGGCAATCTGACAAGCCATACTTGTTGGATTTGCTAATTTTCTGAACCCAGTTGAATTTCATCACTTGTTCCATTCTGCTTATTCTCCTTTCCTTTCACTAGTGCTGATCACTAATAAATAGCTTGCATCCCAAACTCTATCTAAATACTCACTTCTGGAGATCTTAAGCTTTGATGATCCCTTAATCAAAGCTAACTCTGTCTCCTCTAAACAATATTGTAAAATTGGTATTTCTTTACACTGTCTTTCAGGACTACTTTCTCTCTGAATCCCCAGGTGACCAACATCTTTATATTGTCACCAGATGCCCCACCACAATATTAACTTGAAGCTCATAAGTTCAAATCCTGGTTGAGCTAATTCCAAAAAGCCATGACTGTTCTATTTTACCACACTATCCCAATAAAACTCTTTTCTCCAAAATCCTATTCCCTTAAACTTCACTAATATCATAAAGACAGTTAAGAAGTTAATAAAAACATAGCCTTTACTATACTGACTTTCCTAATAAATTATTTAAATATGTCATTTAATTATAGATTCTGTAAATTTTGGTTCTATCTATTTACCTTTCCTTTTCCCCTGCAGTGACAAGTACATGATTCAAACAATATTATTGAGTAACTATTATTTTCTCTGTCTTTAATATTATTTTCTTTAATTCAATCAGCAATATTATATGGTAGATACTACTATTGATATTTCTAAATATCATAATACCCACTTTGTGACTGAGGGCACAGGCTGAGAATTGAAAAAATGAATCCAGACTAACACAACTGGTAAATGGTAAGTCAAGATTCTCCACTGGCTCTTCCTTCTCTAAGACTTACGCTTCTTTAAGTCTCTAAAAGAGAAAAAACATACTAAAGCTATTAACTGAAGGTCTCTCACATGACCTGTGAATAAGGCAGAACAATGTCTTGGGAAGACAGGCTCTGCTTAGGAAACTTATGCACATAAATCTGAATTGTGCCATTGGGCAAGTTCTATGATTTTAGTTTCCCGAACCCATAAAATGGAGATTATGTCTCTGCTATACATGTGCCACATAGGTTAGACAAAACGGATTAACATTCCTCACACAGCACCTGGCACCTTGAAATAAAAGACAGTTATAATCACTAGTACCCGTAACTGTCGGTTATGCATTACCTGAATGCACTACTTAGATGCAGATTATAACAGAGTTGTTCACCTGAGGGAACAAGAGGTCTAGGAACCCTACTTCATTTCCCTTTTCCTCAACTTCACTTTTACTCCAGCTGAAACGTGGCATATTTTAACAATGGATTCCACATACCAAGTATCATTTTAGTTAAATCAGCTCTACTTGAAAAGCTGAAATTGTGTTAAAATGGCACAAGCCCATGACTGCAGCTTTTAGCTGATCTACTTGACATTTTATAACCAAATAATTACTCAGCTTTCACAGAAAGGTCAGGTAATGTCCTGTTTTAGTAGGTACATTCGAAGGGAATTGGTGCTAGCTTAACCTCAAAGAAGTGCTGTGTCTAAAACAGTATTTCTTTTTAATAAAGTGATAAACAGTATTCAAAATACACTAATAAAATGCCTTTATATTCCTTTTAAATATGTAATTTAAATATTTATATGCTTAATAATAACTTTGGTTTAGTGGCTGTTGTTTTCCTTACATAATATAAATCTAAATGTTAAAAAAAATGAGCCTTACTGCTAATACTTTTGTTTAGTTTCCAGTCTATTAAGTGATAGCCACCTTGTTTCTTGAAACCCTATTCTGGTAATTCATAAATTCACATAGATTCCATTAGTTTAGCTGGAGTTGCCTACAGATCTAGATGACAGAATTATAACCACAATAGTAGATTAGCAGAATCTAATTGATATTGTAAAAATAGGTTTGACAAAGGCATTTAACAAAGAGATTTCACAGGGAGGAACAGGGTCACAGGTTTGAAGAGAGAGTATCACATTTGGACAGCTGACTACCCAATATCTAATTCCCTCTTCTTTCCCAATGATGTAGTTAATTATTGGGAGTGGTGGTAGTGATGATACCAATATACCCAGCTAAAAACTCTATCTCCAAATCTTTTTGCAGATAAAATTCATTAAACAACTAAATTCTACTCAGTGAGATGTAAGTGAAATTTGTTGGATATGGCATTGAGGGAAAATATCCTTAAAGGAAAGTTATGACCAACAGAGATAGCATATTCAAAAGCAGAGACATTACTTTGCCAACAAAGGTCCGTCTAGTCAAGGCTATGGTTTTTCCTGTGGTCATGTATGGATGTGAGAGTTGGACTGTGAAGAAGGCTGAGTGCCAAAGAATTGATGCTTTTGAACTGTGGTGTTGGAGAAGACTCTTGAGAGTCCCTTGGACTGCAACGAGATCCAACCAGTCCA
>NW_011494640.1:12007262-12024728 GCF_000754665.1 Bison bison bison | reverse complement strand
GAAGAAGGCTGAGTGCCAAAGAATTGATGCTTTTGAACTGTGGTGTTGGAGAAGACTCTTGAGAGTCCCTTGGACTGCAACGAGATCCAACCAGTCCATTCTGAAGGAGATCAGCCCTGGGATTTCTTTGGAAGGAATGATGCTAAAGCTGAAACTCCAGTACTTTGGCCACCTCATGCGAAGAGTTGACTCATTGGAAAAGACTCTGATGCTGGGAGGGATTGGGGTCAGGAGGAGAAGGGGACGACAAAGGATGAGATGGCTGGATGGCATCACGGACTCGATGGACGTGAGTCTGAGTGAACTCCGGGAGTTGGTGATGGACAGGGAGGCCTGGCGTGCTGCGATTCATGGGGTCACAAAGAGTCGGACACGACTGAGCGACTGATCTGATTTGATCTGATCCTTAAAGGAGTGCTCTTTGGCTGGCATACTCTAATTGTACATTGCTGTTTTCTTTCCTCCTCCCTAAAACAAGAACATGGATCACTCGCTTTATAACCACAGGAAGATAAACACAAGCAAAGATGGCTAGGTTTAAAAAGAGAAAGATTCATTTTGATATTTGGCAAAACTAATACAATTATGTAAAGTTTAAAAATAAAATAAAATTAAAAAAAAATAAAAAAATAAAAAGAGAAAGAGTCTGGAGCCTTGATTCCATCATGGAACTATGATAAGATCTCTGAGCAGCTGCTTCCAAATTTCTAGCTACATGAGAAAATGACAATTTTTCACTATTTTGAAGTTTTTGCTTTTTGCAACTAGAATCTGAATATAATTCCAACATGGTAAAGGGGTATACTTTGAAAAGGAAAAAACCTGGACATATCTATTTTTTTTCTTAACATAAACTACAGAGAGTAAAACTAAATCAATCTTGGCTGTCAGGGAAATCTTAGGAAAGTTTGGTGAAAACTGGATTCTAGCTTGTGAGATTCTTGACAATAGAGACTGTGATTTATTTTGAGTTCTTTCTCTAGTGCCCAACACAAAGTCAGGCACACTGAAATTTAGGATGGCCAAGGACCCTTGTTTGTCCAGGACTGTCCCAGTTTTAGCACTGAAAGTCCCTAATCCCAGAAAACCACTCCACCTCTGGCGAGTCAGCACAACTGGTAACCCTACTGCAGGTACTCAATCCATTTCATGAAGTGGATAAATGAAGACAAACGAGAGTCTGTAGATTGTATTCATCCCCTTCCAGGGCTTATAATGTCAAAGTAAATTTGGTTATATCAATCTGTTGATGATTTTTTCATTTCTTCATTTGTTTTCTTGTGAAGGGAATGTGTGATATGCAAAGAATTTATTTTTTTAATGAAAAAGGCACTCTAAAACAGGAACAAGTGAAAACACATGATGGAATATTCTAGAACAGTGATTATCCCTCTTATGTTTATTAGGACAAAGAAACATAAGAATATTAATATATACAACTCAAGGAAATGTATGTTTCACTTACTATTGTTGTGTAGCAGATCACCCTAAAACATGGCACTGTAAGTGTGTGTAGTATGCTAGTCATTCAGTTGTGTCCAATTCTTTGCGACCCCATGGATTATAAGCCCACCAGGCTCCCCTGTCCATTGAATTCTCCAGGCAAGAATACTGAAGCAGGTAACCATTCCATTCTCCAGGGGATTTTCCTCATCCAGGGATCGAACTCTTTCATTGGCAGGCGGATTCTTTTCTGTCTGAGCCACCAGTAAGCAATCACTTTATTCTGTTTATGATTTTGTAACACATACAGGAACACAGGAAGGAGGCAGCTTAGCAGTTCTAACTTGGGGTCTTTTATGTTGTCAGAGTTATATATCAGCGGTCATTGTGGTCTGCTGAAGGCTTCATGGGCATCCAAAGTGGTATACTCACGTGGCAGGCAATTGATGCGGGCTGTCGGCTGGAAGCTGGAACAGCTACACGTGATCTCATCATGTTTAGTCTTGATGAAGACGGATTTCTTACACAGCGGCTGATTTCCTTCAAAGCAAATGTCCTATATGGAGAGAATCAAATGAAGGTTGCACAGCGTTTTCTGACCCAGCCCCAGAAGTGACACATAACCCTTAACACCACAGTCTTTTTTACACAAAGGAGTCCCCGAAGGCAGCAGAGATTAACCAAGGCGGGGGCATATACCTTGCCTCTGAATGGGAAACTATCAAACAAGTTTCAGACATGTTTCAAAGTGACCACAATACCTAATAAGTGGAATTTGAACCCAGGCAGTACTAGCACTTTGAACCACTTTGAACCAAGTGCATTTTGTTTCACCCTGTTTTAGAAAAAAACAAAGATATGTTTCTTCATTTTCTTTAGCCATTGTTAAGAGAAAAGTAAAACAGTCAGAGTTTTAGATGACATACAAAAATGCTAAGAAGTCCTTGCAAAAATCAATGTCAATGATCACAGTCATCCCGGGAAGCTTGCAAAGAAAATATGATGTTTCTGGATTTCAGGCCTTGTTTGTGCCTCTGCCCACACTGACTTTCGTCTTTCTTTCCCCCATGGCTATTCTCTTCAGTTTTGCACGTCCCTTAGCCACAAATGGCCTGTGGCTCACTCCACAGAGTCTGTTCTCTTTCCTTGAGTTTACATTGAATACTCAGTCTTCAATTAGGGAAACTGCAGAAGTCAAACCTCCTGGGCATACCTGAATTTTAATAAGGACTAAGGGAAAGACTCCAAAGGTGAATTGTCAGACACTGATGGGAGTAATCATGGAGACATTTGGAGTTAATTATGTGCTGGGGCAACTTCTTTTTTCTTTCATCTGTGAAATGAAAAAATTGGACTCAGCTATCTTGACTCATATACTATGATTCCACCCTGGAAATTTTTGTGTGAATAGAGATAACACAGTCTCTAAGGACATCCAAAAAGGTTATAAAGGTCATCAAAACCTATCACAGCATCATGCCAATCTATGATCAGCTGCAAGCATCCACATGGGCACTTTTCTCAGAACACATTTTTGAGCCAAGTTCTTAGTGGCAGTTCAGTTCAGGATCCTCTTCTCAGTCTAATGAACAGCTACTTTGTGCTCCTAATAACCACTGCTATTTAGAACAAGAGAAGAGAAAAATTGCTCCATCAAATTGGATATCCATTTTTCTAATGTTCTTTCTATTTTAGATGAAAGGCACCTTATCTTCTATTATTATAATTTGGAAGGAGTGAGAGCTGAAGTCTGATTTAATGTGATTTTTCATTTAATGGGAGAAAAAGCGAGTAAGTAAATTTCCTTTTATTTTTATAAAATAGAGTTTTGAGTCACATGGCCATTTCAAAAGGACATCCAAGCCACAGAACTTAGCTTTCTCCATGGTGTATTTATGTATGCAAACCACTAGCATGTTGATGTTGGAATAACCATACTTACCGTTTATTTTGGGGCTTTTCAGGTAGTTCAGTGGGTAAAGAATCTGCCTGTGATGCAGGCAGAGACGAGTTCGATGCCCTGGTCAGGAAGATGTCCTGGAGAAGGAAATGGCAACCCACTCCAGTATTCTGGCCTGGAGAATCCCATGGACAGAGGAGCCTGGCAGGCTAGAGTCCATAGGGCCACATAGAGTCAGACACCACTGAAGTGACTGGACATGCACGCATTTATTTAGCAAGTGCAAGAACCAGATAACTGAGCTACATACTTTTTATTCAAACCTTTGAAAGATGAATAGGAAGTAGTGAGGCCAGGATTTGCAGTTAGATCTGTCTCACTCTACAGCTCAACGTTGCACAGAGACATATCTCCTCCAAATTGCCACTGGAGATAACATTACACATGAGGATAGTGTTATAGGTTACTTTGTGTATTACTTATTTTTCAGAGGCACTAGTCACATGACCATTAAGTAAAGCATTGATTAGTGTCCCACGACTGGGTAGTAAAATGCCTTCTCATTGGTCTGTCTTTTGATCGCTATTTTTAAATACGTGCCCAAGGAACTTTGGTTCCCTGAATTCTAATGAGAGAATCCACATCCCCTGACAATAGGAGATATGGAACCTAATAATGGTTAATAAATTCACGACAGTCTTACTTTCTTTTGTAAACAAGCTAAGATTCCTCAGACATTCTTCAGAGAAGAAACAGTATTTTAGTGGGCAAGCTGCAAGAGAAGGAAAGATTGAAACTGGAAGAAAATGGGAGGTAGCAAGAGAAGCAGACATTCATCCCCAAAGTCTTCTGGGTAAACCAGTGAGCACTGTAGGATTTGCATGGCAACTCGAGAAACGCAGTCTAGACACTTGCTTAGAACAACTGCTGACAATGAAAGAAAAGCACCATCACAGAAAAACCTATAAGATGTGGTTGAAGTAGCAATCTGGAAAAAGCCAAGTCTCAGTAACTTTAGTACCAAAAGTGAAAACATCTATTAATTATTAAACTTTTAATCTAAGATATGACTGGCGTCTACAAGTTAGCATTGTAACTTCAAAGAGTCAGATTTAACCAATGTGTGTTGTGCTAAGTCACTTCAGTCGTGCCCAACCCTTTGTGACCCCATGGACTGTAACCCACCAGATTTCTCTGTCCATGGGGATTCTCCAGGCCAGAATACTGGAGAGGGTTGCCATGCCCTCCTCCAGGGGAGCTTCCCAACCCAGGGATTGAACGCAGGTCTCCCGCATTGCAGGAAGATTCTTTACCATCTGAGCCACCAGGGAAGCCCTGCATTGACAGGCGAGTTCTTTACCACTAGCGCCACCTATGCTGAGCCTTAACCAATAGCAACATCTTTTATTTAGCCAACAGTAAGTCAGACATGGGTTTCCCTGGTGGCTCAGATGGTAAAGCGTCTGGCTGCAATGCTGAAGACCTGGGTTTGATCCCTGGGTCAGGAAGATCCCCTGGAGAAGGAAATGGCAACCCACTCCAGTACTCTTGCCTGGAAAATTCCATTGACAGAGGAGCCTGGTAGGCTACAGTCCATGGGGTTGCAAAGAATCAGACACGACTGAGTAACTTCACAACTAACAAGTCAGACATAGGTATAATTCCCTGGAGAATTAATCCTTAAGGAAATCTGTTAGTCAATGTTTTGGTATGATATTAAAAAGATATCTGGTCATCCTTTGCCTCATGTCAGATTTTGGATCATTGGGAAACAAAACAATCAGAAAGTACATGGAAATTATGAGCTAATGGTTTTTCACTTCATTCTCAGGACACAGGGAAGATTTGGCTGTATCTCTTCATGTTTCTGAGGCTGAGGACACCTGCCTCTGGCCTTTCAGCAGCCAAAGTGGCTCAGAGAATTCCGTCTGCCGGGGTTGCTACTTCTAAATTCAAGACTGAGGGAGAAGCACAGACTTCTCAAGTCTCAGATCCCTGAAGTTTTCTAGATTCCACTGCCTCCCTTGCTTGAGGCTAACTACAGGCTGTGAAACGGGGGTAGAGAGCAGAGCCCTTCACTGGCATCTAATACTTTCCATCCTTCTCACTAGTGCCTTAGGGAGTATCCTGCATTTTGGGACTGACAGATAAGGAGTCAAAGTAAAAACCGGCTCAACAAGTAATTGTTCAATATCTTTCTACCATATACTCTATAAAGCTTTGCTGTTGTTCAGTCACTAAGTCATGTCTGACTCTTCATGACCCATGGACTGCAGCATGCCAGGCTCCTCTGTCCTCCACTATCTCCCAGAGCTTGCTCAAGTTCATGTCCATTGAGTTGGAGATGCTATCTAACAGTCTTATCCTCTGCCACCCGCCTCTTACTTTTGCCTTCAACAGAATCAGGGTCTTTTCCAATGAGTTGGCTCTTTGCATCAGGTGGCCAAAGTATTGGAGCTTCAGCTTCAGCATCTGTACTTTCAGTGAATATTCAGGGTGATTTCCTTTCGGATTGCCTGGTTTGATCTCCTAGCTGTCTAAGGGATTCTAGAGTCTTCTCAAGCACCACAGTTCAAAAGTATCAATTCTTTGGCACTCAACCTTCTTTATGGTCCAACTCTCACATCCAAAACCATAGCTTTGAGGATCTTTGTCAGCCAAATGATGTCTCTGCTTTTTAATACTCCATCTAGGCTGAGGCTTTTGAACTGGGTCATCTCAAATATGACATTTTTATTCTCATATCTGGAAAATCCTTGTAGGGAAAGTCATAGGGTTAAAATAGCATCTTGTCATACCAGCCAAATGCCATATACTAGGCAGCATGGTTATATCAACTATGTATGTTTTATATATAACACAATACTGCCGTGTGCATTTCAGTCTAATCCGACTCCTTGTGACCCCATGGACAGTAGCCTGAGAGACTCCTCTTCATGAATACTGGAGAGAGTTTCCATGCCCTCCTCCAGGGGATGTTCCTGACCCAGGGATGGAACTTGCATCTCTTATGTCTCTTGCACTGGCAGGCAGGTTCTTTACCACTAGCATCACCTGGGAAGCCCAATATAATACTATATACCATTAGAATTCATGTTGTAAAAGAATACTATTGAATGATATATGAGATGAATTTCAATTCTGAAAGAAACTCCTACATATTATATGCAGTAAAAATATAGATAAACACCCATTAACAAACTCGCAATGATTATCTCTAGGTGGAGAGATTATGCATGGTTTTAATTTTATTCCTATTTTCATTTTTAGTATTTCCAAAATGTTCTCATGAATATGCATTACTGCTATAATAAAAAAAAAATCAACAGAAAATAGCACTAAATGAGATATGGCATTTCCTCACCCTAAGTGGCTCATGACTAAGAGATAGTCTTCTCTTGGGATCCTGTGGGAGGTGGGCTCCATCCTAGGACTTATTCAGGAGCCCTCGGGCCCCCTCCAGGCTCAAAGCTAAGTAAACCTAGGGTATTTCTGACTATAGGATTCTCTGAGCAGCAGCTGGGGGTAGGGGTTAGCGCTGAACACGAAGGGAGTCCCCAATGCAATATTGTGAGTGTTAAGTAAATAATAGAACAACTATTGATTGTATTATATTAGGTTTTATAATGCCATCTGTCAGGATTTTCCAAATATAATAAAAACAAAGGTTTGGAAGACAAAGACTGAAAGTTTTCAAAAAAGAAACACTAAAGATAAACTATAAACATGAGAAATAATTTGATTCCAAATTGCATGGCCTCAGAAGGCTCTAGAATATATGACAGAAATGGTAGCAAAAATGCAGAATCTATGAGCCTGGCATAGATTAAGTAATAACACCTGTGTTGCCTAAAAAACAAGCATGATTGGACATCAAGCAGGGAGAATCCCTCCAATATTATGCCTTTCCTTTCCAAGTCCTTTCTCACTTTGTCCTTCCTCCCTGTCCTTCCTTCTGATAATTAGACTTATGTTTGGACTTTGTCTAAGGTGATATTCAAATGATTTCTGACTTCATCCAGAAAAAGTCTTAAAGCTCATTCTTACGATCTTTTCTAAGAGCCTTAGAAATGTCATCCTGTGATAGGCAGGTGATGCCATGCTACTCAGTCTTTCTCATTAGCACCATGGCATGTTCTATAAGAGTTTATGGTGTTCCTCTATGAGATCAGTTAGGGTATATATTAACTCTATATTCCTAAATTTCCCTCAGGATGTCACAGTCATCAGTGATTGTAGCTACCAAGGATGGTGAGCTGGTGAGCCCTGAGGGGACTCAAGAAGGAAAGAATACATGTCATCTAGCAGCCATCAGATTGCAGCCACTCCTCCCTTTGGTGAGCCCTAAGGAAACCCAGGGTGTAAAAATATAGGATATTAGCCCCAGATAACTGAAGTACATGTCAAAGGAATAATTTCAGTGACCCTAGACTCTTGCATCTTCCCATGTATAGAAAAATGCTAAATTTCTTAACTTGAGATATCTGGGTTTCTTTAATTTACAATAGCATTTGATACTCAGATTATCTGCCCTTTGTTGCAAAACTCCTATATGACCTAGCTCCCCACACTAGCCTCCCCAGAGCAGTTCTCTTAGTGTTATTTGAGATGCTGCCACCTGTGCTGAAGTCCTAAAAATTCCCACTGAATAAAGCATAACTCTCAACTTTTAGATTGTGATTATTTTTAAGTCAACACCTCTTTGCACATAATTATCCTGTAAGGGTGAAGCTACTTTTGGCATAATGAGGTTTTGGTAGCTGTGCATGTCACAAAACAAATTAGACTTGGGGTCACTGAATCAGGGTTGTACTTCACTACCAGCTTGGACATGCCTTCTAACCTCTGTGAATCCCTGTTGTCTCATTTTTAAGTGGAAAAAATAATTTCTACCCTCTTAGAATTGTTGTGTAATTAAATGAGAAATTTTATGAAGCATTTCAAAATTATCAAACCTTCCTTTCTATTTATCCACTCTGCAAAGAAATATTTCTCCATATTTTTTCTGAAACTCTATTTTTTCCAACTTAATGAAAGTACATTATTAAGTTCTGTTCCTTTGACATCTGATGAAATTGCTCTATGTATTTAATCTTCGTAATTGCATGAATTTCGACAAGATCCACTATCAATCTTTATCTTTCCAGGTGATCATTCTATTTTAATAGTTTAATTTCATGCAGGGATCCTTCTATTCCCTGTGATAAAGCCAGAGCCACAATGGGGAAGATTCTTTTTTTACTACTATGGCCTTTTCCTATCTGTAGATTTACATCAAAATTTAAACATTTCCAAAATTTTACTCTAGCATGTAAAAAAGTTAAAATGAAGACCTAGAGATCAGATTGGAGAAGGCAATGGCAACCCACTCCAGTGTTCTTGCCTGGAAAATCCCAGGGATGGCAGAGCCTGGTGGGTTGCTGTCTATGGGGTCGCCCAGAGTTGGACACGACTGAAGTGACTTAGCAGCAGCAGAGATCAGATTAAAATTTTGTTGTTAATTTATTATCCTTTTCTTTATCACCTTTAGTAATCTGTTGGCCGTCTAACCATATATCCTGAACTCTGCTGAGGATAAGACCTTATGAAAACAACAGAGATATTATGCCTATCCTTAAAGCTTGTGATCACGAGAGGAAAGTGTATCATACCTAAGAAACACAGTAGGAACATTTATAAATTTCTGAAAAATGCTATTAACCATAGGAGATTACCTAGGAGTGGTAATCTTCTAGTTACAAGATTAAGGTAATGAAGTATACAAAATCTCCACGATTTATAAACTTTAGAATTTTTATATAGGATAAGATTTCCTCTGCATCACAACTGTTTTATATTCTCCTTCCAATTCAATAACCCCCCTTGCCCATTATGTAATGACTCATATCCCATAGAAAGCAATAGTAGCCATTGCCAGAAGGGAAGAAGGAAGCATTGTTATTGGCTTTGTTGATATAATTAGGGACCTCAAGTGTTCCTGAGAGGTGAAGAAATGTTTTCTAACCAATCAAGGTTGCCACCAACAGCTTGATGCTAATGAGCCTACTCAATAGCCACATTTTCTTCCCCAGTGTCCAGCATCAACACACAGGACAAACATTTTAGGTGCAGAGCCCTGACCAAGCAAAGGTCAGACATTACGTCTCTGGGTCTATTCTTATCATGCATAATACTATGACATTTTACAATTTCAAAGGGAATGCAGAATTTCACCAAAAGTAAGGGTATTGGAAAGTGTCTTAATGACTTTGTAAAATAATTTTCATAGGAAAAATAAAAGAAGGGGAGAAGAATGTAGGCCAAACTGAGAAGCAGGGGTGGGAGAGGGATTGGGGGAGGATTGAAATTTTCTCAAATCCTTTTACTTTCCAAAATTGAATGCCCTCATTCCTTTCTTTACAGACCTCTCCAATCCAAAGTATAGTATAATTAACATGGCCTTGGGTAGAAGGGACTATGTGCACTATGGGTATTTACAGAGAGGAGACCTTCGGTGGGTTAGTGAACTGGGGAAAGTTTCATGGAAGAGGTAGAATTTCAGGCAACAAAAGAGAGTAAAAGATTAGAAAAGGCACAAGGAAGTACACAAGACCTTCTTTAGCATAGAGAACATCAAGTTGATTCACATGAAAGTGACTTAATCTTCATAAGTTCTCTCCCATTTTTATCTTTCCATACCATTTGTTTCCCTTCATTCTCCAGTCTGAAAGAACGCAGAGATGATGAACTCATTAAGTTGAGTTCTTAATTCCTAATTTCAACCTCTTTATTTAGCTGAGAAAATAATCTTAAATTTACCTTAAGTGGCTAATTTACATGTTTCTTCCCTAAACCACACAGATTGTGAAATCCCTACTTTGTGTAAGAAAAAAAAAAATGCGTAAAATAGATAGTCTACATGGTTACTTTTTAAGTTAATCACTATATTCAAAGAATTGACACCAGAATCTCATGCTAACAGCATAATTTAGAATAATGTTTTTTTTTCCTATCTACTGTAATCAGCCATTGCTGGTTTCTCTGTTTTGTAGAATTTATGGCTTGTATGTTTCAGTGTTGCTATGGTTATCCCAGCTTCTTCCCTTTGGTCTGTTAACAATGAATATTTTAGAGATCTTGTATTTTATACTGTTACTGATGTTTTTCTCTACTTCATGATATGAAGCTAGAATCAATATTACTCTTCTACTTCAGTTATTTATGAGAATATAAACTCAGTGATTCAATGCCCGAAAGAAGTTTTACAGTGGAGAAGTCAGAGTTTTAATGCAGATGGAGACAAGACCCTCAGAAACAAGTTCCTCTCAGGAGGCAGGAGATGCTGACCTTAGGTTTTCTTCTGTTACCGTGGGTGATAACCTGCCCTTTAACTCTTCCCAGTCTAACTCCCACTCTTCATTTTTATGTCTCAGGCTAGGTGACTCTCATTTTCTGCAGGGTTTCACCTTAAATGGAAAAAAATGAGATATTCACATTCATGTCTGAAAGTGGGGGAAGCTCAAGAGGAGAGAGCTCAGTGTATCAAAAAAAAAAAAAAGTCACATTACGAATTATCAGGAATTAGAGAAGGAGAAGGAAAGAAAGTACATGAAATTCTTCCTCCTACTTGTCAAATCATAGGAAATTTCTACATCTAATCTTAGTGAGACAACGCACTGAATTACTAAACAATCAATCTTTAGTTCAAAGTGGTGGGTGCAAAGAATAAATATTGGAAGCTGAGATAGACATTGGAAGTGGATCTCTGACTTCTGGTATGATCTTGTGGTTTTTAGTTTTCGAGGCAGTATTTTACACGATTTCTTCCTAGGTGCTCTGGAGTCTGAATATATATACTTTGTAGTTTCAAAAGAAAGTTCTCCCAAAGGCATAGATAACTGAGTTAAGGAAGTTATAATTCTTACTAACCTGCGTTTGAGTTTGGCTTATAAAAACGGAACTACAGATGGATATTCTTTCTCCAGTTTCAAAGGTGGATGATGGTGTCATTCGCCAAGATTAGGAATACAGAAGAAAAAAGCAAGACAGTTTTGAATATGTTGAGTTTCCTGAGTTGAGGGCAAAGGGAATAAGAATATGGTTACTTAAAAATATATTAAGTCAATAAGATATAAAAAGGACCAGAAGTCATCACTTATACTCTGTTACTGTTCAGTGGTGTGATGCACCTTCATCCTCCCGGTGGATTTAAGGAGAAGATTCTACAAACTATCATCACTTCAGTTCAGTTGCTCAGTCATGTCCAACTGTTTGTGACCCCATGGACTGCAGCACACCAGGCTTCCCTGTCCATCACCAACTCTCAGAGCTTGCTCAAACTCATGTCCGTTGAGTCAGTAGTGCCTTCCAACCATCTCATCCTCTGTCGTCCTCTTCTCCTCCAGCCTTCAATCTTTCCCAGAATCAGGGTCTTTTCCAATGAATCAGTTCTTCCCTTCAGGTGGCCAAAGTACTGGAGTTTCAGCTTCAGCATCAGACCTTCCGATAAATATTCAGGACCAATTTCCTTTAGGATTGACTGGTTTGATCTCCTTGCAATGCAAAGGACTTTCAAGAATCCTCTCCAACACCACAGCTCAAAAGCACCAGTTTCTCAGCACTCAGCTTTCTTTATGGTCCATCTCTCACATGCACACGTGACTAATGGAAAAACCATAGCATTGACTAGACGGACCTTTGTTGGCAAAGTAATGTCTCTGCTTTTTAATATGCTGTCTAGACTGGTCATAGATTTTCTTCCAAGGAGCAAGAGTCTTTTAATTTCATGGCTGCAGTCACCACTTACAGTGACTTTGGAACCCAAGAAAATAAAGTCTGTCACTGTTTCCATTGTTTCCCTATCTATTTGTCATGAAATGATGGGATCAGATGCCATGATCTGAGTTTTCTGAATGTTGAGTTTTAAGCCAACTTTTTCACTCTCCTCTTTCACTTTCTTCATGAGGCTCTTTAGTTCTTCTTCACTTCCTGCCATATGTATGGTTATCATCTGCATATCTGAGGTTATTGATATTTCTCCTGGCAATCTTGATTCCAGCTTGTGCTTCACTCAGCCTGCCCTTTCGCATGATGTATTCTACATATCATCAGTTAAGTGTCTGTAACTGATCTTAATCACCTGTGTTCACAAAGCCAGTAAAAGGGCAATAAATGCTATATATGCTGTTTTTGTGGTTCCCAGATCTATCAGGAATAGGTGTCCCCAGGGGCTGTGTCAAGCACACAGGGACACTGCAGGATTTTTTACATTTTCAAGGGACACACAGTGACATCTGTCAAATCCTGTTGAACAGCTATTATCAAGTTGTCTGGATCTAACTACTTTATAAACAGAAGTGCTAAGAACGACTTTTGACACAGGAACACCACGAAGGAATTACTGAGACATGAAGGTCATGGTGGACTGTGAAAGTTTGGGAACTTCAGCACTATTATAATATATTCTTGACAGATTTCTCATTAACTAACCTTAAACTCCACTCTCTTGAGTAATGAATGGGTAAACACATCCCAGAATTTGTCTCGTTACCCTTTCTGATAGTCAAGGCATGCTCTCCCACCGTAATTTTTCTTAATTGAGTTTGAGTATCCAATAGTGAGCTTACAGTAAGATTGAAATTTGGGAATTTCCCATTTGGACTTTGGAGGTTTGCTTTGCAAGTGTTTTTCACTTGGCCTGGATTTTATACTAGTTGTTTAATCATTCTTATCAATCATATGACCTCTACATTTGCCCAGACATGAAATGCATAAAAATGATTTTATTTTACAACAATCCACAGATAAGAGGGGATTTTTATTTTCTTACCATATCAAGTTTAAAATTTTTTTCAGACATGAAATCTACCAGGCTTCCCAGGTGGTCTTAATGGTAAAGAACCCACCTGCAAATGCAGGAGATTAAGATTCCTGGGTTGGGAATATCCCCAGGAGGATAGCATGCCCATTCCAGTGTTTGTGCCTGGAAAACCCATGGATAGAGGAGTCTGGCAGGCTACAGTTCATAGGGTTTCAAAGAGTTGGACACAATTGAACTGACTTATCATAGCACACAGCATGAATTCTACCAGTAGAGTTAAGAAACTGACTTTGATGTTTTAATCCTCTCAGCTCCTTCTTACCATCAAGACTAATAATTGCCAACTATTAAAGCAATAATTAAGGTCTGGAGAACATAATCACTTTCTGGCTAAGTAAAAATATTTGCCTTAATCATGGACTATGACATTAACCTGAAACTGAGAGAAATAAGCACAATTCCTTTCAGATTTTTCCCCTGGATACACTTCCCGTTTACTATCACATTTTTCTTAGTAGTACATACAATGTGGGATTTTCCATTAAGTTGATGTCACTATTCCTCCCCACAAAAAAAATTTCTCAAATTTTAGTGTGCAGAAAAATCACCTAAGGAACTTTTGCTTAAAAATGTAGATTCTGAAGATCCACCCCCGAAGATTATGCTTCAAGAGATATAGATGGGGATCCAAGTATCTGTGTTTGAAATTAAATCCTCAGTTGATCCTAAGGTGGGCCTTTATTGGATCACACTTTGAGTACCTTTGATGGAGAAATTTTCCCGAGAAAATCAGACATCCATTGTGTAGATGCTTCAAGTTAGTCCTCAGAACATCTGACAAGATCTTAATATCCAGGGTTATAGAGATGGTTTCACAATGATACTTTCTCAAGGGGACTCTGATCAGATTTCTAGTCACAGGCATGAAGACTCCTTGCCACTTGCCCTATACTTAATGATTTCTACAGGTTCCTTTATAAGAAGGGGAAAAAGTGAGATGAAATAGCAAATTGTTACAGTTAGGTATTGTTCTCAATTTATTAACACCAAGAACTGTGAATTCTTATTTCAGTGAATGAAAGGTCAGTACTTAAAGTTCCTGTGAGTAATCTTGCCAGCTTGCTTTTAAAATGTTGGTACTAAGTAACCAAAGAGGGATCTGCCAAAAGAACCCTTCTCAGAAGAGCTAATGGAATTGTGATTTGGTCTCATCACCACCAATCAATTCTCCTGGAATTCAGGTTATTAAAGGGGCCAGAATATGTCCCACCATGGAATAAAATCAGGCTTCCCTGATAGCTCAACTGGTAAAGAATCTGCCTACAGTGCAGGAGACCCTGGTTTGACTTCTGGGACGGGAAGATAGGCTGCCCACTCCAGTATTCTTGGGCTTCCCTTGTGGCTCAGCTGGTAAAGAATCTGCCTGCGATGTGGGAGACCTGGGTTCGATCCCTGGGTTGGGAAGATCCCCTGGAGAAGGGAAAGGCTACCCACTCTAGTATTCTGGCCTAGAGAATTCCATGGACTGTATCGTCCATGGGGTCGCAAAGAGTCAGACTGAGCAACTTCTAGTCACTTCAATCGTGGAATAAAATACACAGCTAAAGGCAAAATCTTGTGTTCTTCCTCTAAAAGTTGGGGTGTGAGGTTGTGTTCCATCCCTTCTCAGGTAAGAAAAAAAATTTTTCTTTTTCAAAAGCAAGCCAAGTTTGCAGGGCAGAAATAGAGACGCAGACACAGAGAACAGATTTTGGACACAGCAGGGGAAGGAGAAGGTGGGACAAATTGAGAGAGTAATTGAAATGTATACATTACCATATGTAAAATAGACAGCTAGTGGGAACTTGCTGTATAACACAGAGAGTTCAACCTGGTGCTCTGTGACAACCTAAAGGGGTAGGTGGAGTGGGAGGTGATGGGGGAGGTTCAAGAGGAAGAGGATATATATGGTTGATTCACATAGTTGTATGGCAGAAGCCAACACAATATTGTAAGCAATTATCCTCTTAAAAATAAAATTTTAAAAAAGCAAATCAAGTCCTGAAGTCTATAAGGTGATAACTAAATGTCATGCTTTTAATGAAATATAAAGAGACAACAAACCACTTGGTCTCTAGGTCTCTCATTGCCCTGAAGCTTCTGCTCCATTAATTACTCTAAAAGAACTAAAATTGGGTCCAACCTGAAGAATAAAAGGTTATTGAAATATTACTATTTCAGTGTATACCTAAGAAGATAGAATATGCATATGGAGTACTGAGGAAAATAGCAATTAGTAAAACCTAAGTAAGAAATCAGGCTTGGAAGGAATGGATTCCAGCTTAACAGACTGGAGGCAACCTCCTGGACTATGAGAGATCAGACTTATTACCCTGTTCAGTGTAGGTTGTTGCTTAGGATGTTGGCTCTGAGTCAGGCTGCTGAAGTTTTTATTTCTCCTCTGCTACTTGTGACTTGCAAGCCTTAAAAAATTATTCAGTCTCTCTCAGTTCAGTTCAGTTCAGTTCAGTCACTTAGTCATATCTGACTCTTTGTGACCCCATGGACTGTAGCATGCCAGGCTTCCCTCTCCCTCACCAATTCCTGGAGCTTGCTCAAACTCATGTCCATTGAGTCGGTGATGCCATCCAACCATCTCATCCTCTGTCATCCCCTTCTCCTCTTGCCTTCAATCCTTCCCAGAATCAAGGTCTTTTCAAATGAGTCAGTTCTTCCCATCAGGTGGCCAAAGTATTTGAGTTTCAGCTTCAACATCAGTCCTTCCAATGAATATTCAGGACTGATTTCCTTTAGGATTAACTGGTTGGATCTCCTTGCAGTCCAAGGGACTCTCACGAGTCTTCTCCAACACCATAGTTCAAAAGCTTCAATTCTTCAGCACTCAGTTTCTTTTGAGTCCAACTCTCAAATCCATACATGACTACTGGAAAAACCATATCTTTGACTAGACGGACCTTTGTTGACAAAGTAATGTCTCTGCTTTTTAATATGCTCTCTAGGTTGGTCATAGCTTTTCTTCTAAGGAGCAAGAGTCTTTTAATTTCATGGCTGCCGTCACCATCTGCAGTGATTTTTGGAGTCCAGGAAAATAGTCTGTCACTGGGTTTCCATTGTTTCCCCATCTATTTGCCATGAAGTGATGGGAATAGATGCCATGATTCAGTCTCTCTGCTGCTGCTGCTAAGTCGCTTCAGTCGTGTCCGACTCTATGCGACTCCATGGACTGCAGCCTATCAGGCTTCTCTGTCCATGGGATTCTCCAGGCAAGAACACTGGAGTGGGTTGCCATTTCCTTCTCCATCAGTCTCTCTAGGCCTCCATATTATTCTCTGAAAATGGAAATAACAAAAACACATATTCAATAATGTTTCAGTATTTAATTTAGAGTTGATATTTGTGTATGCTGTGACAAAAAGTTCCAATTTCATTCTTTTTAAGCAATTATCCTCTTAAAAATAAAATTTTAAAAAAGCACATGAATATCCAGTTTTCTCACCATCATTTATTGAGGAAACTATCATTTCTCCATTGTATATTCTTGGCCTACTTTCCCAAAATCGCTTGACTATATATGCATGGCATTATTCTGAGCTTTTGATTCTCTTTCACCCGTCTATATTTATGCCAATATCATGCTGCTTTGATTATTGAATCTCTGTAATATATTTTGAAGTTGGAAGTTTGATGCTTCCAGCTCTCGTCTTCTTGCTCAATATTGCTTTGGCTATTCAGAGTCTCTTGTGGTTCCATATAAATTTTTAGCATTACCTTCTCTGTTTCTGTGGAAAAACACTAGTGAAATTTTGATAGGATTCCATTTAATCTGTAGATTGCTTTGGATATCCTGAATATTTTAACAATATTGATTCTCCCATCCATGAGATATCTTTCCACATATTTGTGTGTGCTTTAATTTCTTTTGTTAATGTTTTATAGTTTCAGTATACAAGCCTTTTACCTCCTTTGTTAGCTTTGTTCCTAAAGTAATTATTTTTGATGCTATTACAAATTAAATTGTTTTCTCAATTTCTTTTCAGATAATTCATTCTTAGAGCTGCTGTAGTTTTTAAATCTTTTTTATCAGATTAAAAGGGTTTTCTTCCAGTTTATATATATTTTCAGTCAGTTCAGTTCAGTTCACTTCAGTCGCTCAGTTGTGTCCGACTCTGCAACCCCATGAATCACAGCACGCCAGGCCTCCCTGTCCATTACCATCTCCCGGAGTTCACTCAAACTCATGTCCATCGAGTCAGTGATGCCATCCAGCCATTTCATCCTCTGTCGTCCCCTTTTCCTCCTGCCCTCAATCCCTCCCAGCATCAGA
>NW_011494640.1:12006491-12007139 GCF_000754665.1 Bison bison bison | reverse complement strand
GAGTCTTCCCAACATCACAGTTTAAAAGCATCAATTCTTTGGCGCTCATCTTTCTTCACAGTCCAACTCTCACATCCATACATGACCCCTGGAAAAACCATAGCCTTGACTAGACGGACCTTTGTTGGCAAAATAATGTCTCTGCTTTTCAATATGCTATATATTTTAGTCGATGCATTAAAAAAATTATATATCAGTGTTGAATTTTCCAAGTGCTTTTTCTGCCTTTACAGAAATTATTATGCTTTTTATCTTTTTATTTCATGTGGCAAAGTGTATTGAAACACTTAAAAATATTAAACCAGTTGTGTATAACTGAAATTAACCCAATTTGATGCTGGTTTTATAAATTATTTTATTTGATAATGCTTTTTTAGAATTTTTGCATCCATATTCATTTAAGATCTTTGTTTTTAGTTTTCTTTTCTGGTAAAGTCTTTTCATGTTTTGGAATCAAGGTTAGGCTGACCTCATAAAATTAGTTGAGAAATGTTTTTGTTGTTGTTGTTGTTTTAATTCCCTGATGTGTTTGAGTTATGATTTTTCCCTGAATGTTTTGTAGAAATTATCAGGGAAACCATCTGGGCCTTGTGCTATGTTGTGGGAGTTTTAATAACAGATTCAATTTCTTTAATAGCTATAGGACAA
>NW_011494640.1:11979794-12006117 GCF_000754665.1 Bison bison bison | reverse complement strand
GGCAGGAGGAAAAGGGAACGACAGAGGATGAGATGGCTGGATGGCATCACTGACTCAATGGACATGAGTTTGAGTGAACTCTGGAAGATGATGATGGACAGGGAGGCCTGGTGTGCTGCATTTCATGGGGTTGCAGAGTGTCAGACACGACTGAGCAACTGAACTGAACTGAATCCCTTGTTCAGATTAACTGTTCAGAGTAATCCTTTATTATATTTCTAATGTCTAGTATCTCTGTGATGTCCATCTTTTTATTTTTTATTTTTGTTATTTGTCCCAGTTTTATTCTTGATTAGATTTGTTAAGGGTTTATAAATTGTATTAATTTTTTCAAAAACAATTTTTGTTCTGTTGAACCTCCACTATATGCTAATTTTCTATTTCACAAATTCTGTAATTTTTGTTTATTATTTTCTCCCTTTTACTCTGAGTTTATTTTCTATTTTTCTTTTCACATTTTTTGGATGGATATTTAAGTAATGTACTTGTTTCTAGTTCTGTTAACATCCATAAAGCAAAGCTTTATTTATATCCTACAATGTTAATTATGTAGTTTTTGTTCATTATTAGTCATTTCAAAATATGTTCTAATTTGTGGTGATATTTTATTATCAAAAAGAAATTGTGATTTTGTCTAATTATAAATCACAATTAGATAAATTGTGATTTTATTTATCTAATTATAAATCACAATTAGATAAATATTTTATCCATGAGTTATTTAGCAGTACATTGCTTAATTTTCAGAAGTATTTTTATACTCATTATTTTATTAGGTCTTTTAAAAAGTTTTAAAAATAAATTTATATTTAAAAACAGTTTAGATTTACTGAAAAATGACAAAGATAGTACAGTTTCCACATGTCCTGTACCAACTTTTCCCTATTATCATCTAGCATTAGTGTGGTAAATTTGTCATAATTTATGAAATAATCATGTTACCCTATTATTAATTAAAGTCCACACTTTTTTCACATTTGCTCAGTTTTTACCTAATGTTCTTCTGCTGCTTCAGGATCCCATCTAGGATACCACATTATTTTTAAGTCATCAAGTTTCCTCAGACTCTTCTTGGCCATGGCAATTTCTCAGATTTCCTTGTGTACATCACCGTGACAGGAGTACTGGTCATGTGTTTGGTAGAATGTACTTCAATCCGGAGTTGTCTGATGTTTCTCTCAGGGTTAGACAGGGACTTTTTTTTTTTTTAAGGTGGGGGGAGACCATAGAATTAAAGAACCATTCTTAGCACAGCATATCAAGGATGCATACCATCAATATGACATCGTTGATGTTGCTTTCATCACCTGCTGAGGTAGTGTTCGTCAGGTTTCTCCTTTGTAAAGTTATCTTCCCCCTCCCCATTTCCAAATGTCATCTTTAGAAGGAAGTCAGTATATACAGCTCACACTTAAGGAGTGGAGATTTATGCTCCATTTCCTTGAAGGTGACCCATCTACATAAATTATTTATAATTCTTCTGTGTGGAAGATTTATATTTTCTCCCCATTTGACATTTAGATCTATGATGCCTCTTGCATTAACTTTTGTGTAAGATATAAGGTATGTGGCTAGGTTCATATTTTTGGAGACGGACATTCAATTATTCTAGTATCACTTATCAAAGATACTATTCTGTCCCTATTGGCTTGCCTTTACACTTTGTCAAAAATTGGTTGATTATATTGATATGGGTCTATTTTTAGCCTCTCAATTCTGTTCTATTGATCTATGCATTTTTTTCTTCTGTCAACGTCACACTGTCTTTAATATTTAATCTTTGTATTAAGCCTTAAAGTTGGGTTGTGAGTCCTTCAATTTTGTTTTTTTCAGTACTGTGTTGGATATTCTTGGTGCTTTGCCTTTCCATATAACCTTTAGAATCATTTTGGTGTATATACTGAATTGATTGTTGAAATTTGATTGGGATTGCATTGGGTCTGTAGATTGAGTTGGAAAAAGATAACATCTTAGATGTTTAGTCTTCTACTAACTAAATATCCTATGTCCCAACTCAAGTGCACATGTACTATCTGTGCATTTATTTAGATCTTGTTTGACTTCTTTCATCATTGTTTTTTAGTTTTTTAGCATTTATTTGTTTGCATTCAGGGCCTGTACATATTTCTCTTTCACTCTTTCTCTTTTCCTCCCTCACCCTTCCTTTCTTTCTTTTTTTTTTTTTTTTGGTGTTACTGTATTTTTTTGTTTATTTCCAATTCTAACTGGTCATTGCTGGCATATAAGAAAGCAACTTTTATCAACTTTATATATCCTGTGACCTTGCTTTGTATCCTGTTCCCTTATTATTTTCAGAACTTTGTTATTGATTTTTTATGAGAAATCCTAGTCTGTAGTCCTATCTTGTAATGTCTTTATCTGGTTTTGGTAATAGAGTAATACTAGTTCATAAAATGAATAATAAAATGTTCCTTTCTCTTATATTTTCTGTAATAAATTGTAGAGAAATTTGGGTATTATTTCCTTCTTAAATGTTTAATAGAAAGTGCCAAAGAAATAATCTAGGCTTGGAGCATTCTTTTTTGGAAGATTATCAATTATTGATTCAATTTTTTAAGATAGATAAAAAACTTATTCTGGTTATCTATGACTCCTTGGGTACATTTTAGTAGTTTGTGTCTATTTAAGAATTGGTTCATTTCACTTAAGTTATAAAATTTTTGGTCATAGATTTATTAACATTATTCCTTTATTATGTGTTTAATTTTCATAAGATCAGTTGTAATGATCCCTCTTTAATTTATGGTACTGGTAGTTTATGGCTCCTCTTTCTTTTTCTTGGTTAACTAGTCTAGCTAGAAGTCTATCCATTTTGCTGATCTTTTTCAAAGGACCAAGTATTGCTTTCACTGATTTTGCTTATTATTTACTGATTATAAATTTCATTTATTTCTGATCTTGTTTTATTACATCTTTTATTTTGCATAAGTTATGCTTAGAGTTATCTGCCCTATGATGATATAAGATTATTATTGGTCTTAGATAGTTCATCTTTTTTAGCATATTTATTGCATGCTATAAAATTTGTTCTAAGAAGTGCTTTCTCTGCACTCCATCAATTTTGATAATTTGTATTTTCATTTTTACTAAGTTCAAAATATTTAGAAATTTACCCTAAGACTTATTTGTTCCATAAATTATTTAGGAAAGTTATGAAATAGTTGGGTAGTTTTCAGTTATTTCTAAATTTTTGATGTTTAATTTTGGAGTTTCCCTTGGGCTCAGATGGTAAAGAAACTATCTGCAATGCAGGAGACCTGGGTTTGATCTCTGGGTTGGGAAGACCCCCTGGAGAAGGGAATGGCAACCTACTTAAGTATTCCTGCCTGGAAAATCCCATGGACAGAGAAGCCTGGCAGGCTGCAGTCTACTTTGGTTGGAGAATATATTTTATATAATTTCTAAGGTTTTAAATTTGTTAAGGCATGTTTTATGGTCCAGAATGCAATCTATCTCAGTGAATGTTCCAAAGAATTTTGAGAATGTTGTATGTTCTGCCATAATTGATTGGAATAATCTATAAATATTAATTAGATCAAATTTGCTGTTAGTGATGATCAGATCACTTATATATACTGATTCTCTGCCCATTTGATCTATCAATTACCGACAAATGGTTGAAATCTCCAACTACTAAAGCCTCCACTATAAAAATAGACCAGACTTGTCTACTTTTCCTTTCAGTTCAATTAGTTCTGTTTAATGTATTTTGATGCCTTGTTGTTAGGCATATATAAAGTTATAATCTTATATAATCTAGAAAAAGTTAATTCCTTTATCATTATGTAATGGTTCTCTTACTCCTGATGATTTTCTTTGTTCTAAAGTTAGCTTTGACTAAAATTAACGTAGTTCATCTAGATTTCTTTTGTGTTAATGTTACTATGGTATATATTTCTCTGATGCTTTACTTTTAAACTGTATGTCTTTATATTTAGAGCAGATTTTCTGTAGACAATTGTCTTGTGATTCACTCTGACAATCTGTTATTTCACTGGGTTGTTTGGGTTATTCTTTTGGATCTTAAGAATCTTAGAAAGAGCCTAGTCAACCAAACTTTTGATCACACAAACTGAAGAATAAAAAAATCTTTCTCTTTTTTAAAATATTTTATCTATATAAATAATTGGCAAGTCTTATTTATATAATTACATTAAAGCTTTAAGCCACATACAACAATTAAATTTAGTAAAAACTAGATAAAGATTAAATAAACAGTATTACAACACAGTGAATTATATTGCATTTTATATTATAAAATAATTTTTGCTCTCACTAAAGTATTAAATATGTTTAAGTGAAATAATATTAAATATGTCTCTTAAAATCTTGGACTAATACTTTTGATATAATGATTTGGAGTTCTAGAAGTTTATATAATAATTGTTTTAATAAGAAATATCATTTATATCTCATGAATAAATTTAGATACAAATGGAAAAAATGGCATTATTGATTGTGCTTGCTGAATAATAACACTCCTTTTAATTCCCACATCAAATTAGACAAAGGTTTTATCTTTTTAATTTTGGAGTAAATTTCCTTCATTCATGTTGTCAATGTTGTCCTTCAGCCCCAATTAGAAGGAATTACATTTTTCATATTGTTTTGAAACTCTTTGGAAAATTCTTAAATTGATAATTCTGTTCCAAGTTTGTGAATATTCAGATGTAAACATTTTTATGAGATGTACTTTACTTTCAGCATAGTGATAAAAGTATTTTAAATGTTCTTTTTCAAAATGATCTTTATGTTTCATGAACTTTCCCTTTTCTGTTTTAAAATGTCATCTTTACCTTGAAAAGACAGATTAAGTGTGTTTATATTTTTTTCAGAAATATCTACAAGGTAATTTATGGCTAGAAGGTCAAGTAAGGTTATAGGCAAGGTCAGAAATTTTGGAATACTAATCATTTTGAGCAAAATAAATTCATGACTCATATTTAAGTTCAATAACCTTTAAATGTTTTGCCATAAAATGAATAGTTAACATTTTGTGAGTGTTCACTATGTGCCAGGCACAGTGCAGTGTGTTCTTTATACGCTTTATTTCATATTATTCCTCATAACTACTCTATCATCCCTCTTATTTCTCAACCCGGTTAGCTCAGTAGTTAAGTTGCTTGCCCAAGATCATGGAGAGTGTTTCAGGTCAGATTTTTCAGATGAAGTCTCTCAAAATAAAGATTTGTTTGTGCAAGTGACTTATTAAGAAAGTGTTTCCAGGATTCACGGTAAGGGAGTGTGGGGAACAGGAAAAATAAGAGAAGAAGCCAAGAAGGGTGCAATTTCAACAAAATTTCAGCCTTCCTCTGATCATGAAGGAACCTTTTGAGTATAAATTGCACAATTTGTTCAGCTTCAAAATACAGATGTCAGTTTTCATAACCTAGTCCACTCAGTAATAGCCACAGCACTTAGAAGGATAAGCTCTTAGGCAAGCTTTCTACCAGGTCTCCTAAGAAGGAGGCTTTTGTAGCCTCCTTGGGCCCTTTTCTCTGAAGGGAGTCACAAGCACATGTCTTTAAAAGAAAAGCAGATATAAGCTGGAGGATAAACACATAGAGCCTTCCAAAAGGATGTAAGAGGATTTGAGTTAGCATTTGCTATTGTTGCATCCGTGTGTCCTAAGTCACTTCAGTGGTGTCCAACTGAAGGACACCCACAGGTCTGTGGGACCCTGTGGAGTGTAGCCTGCCAGGCTCCTCTATCTGCGGGATTCTTCAGGCAAGAATACTGAAGTGGGTTGTCATACCCTCCTTCAGAGAATCTCCCCAGCCCAGGAATCAAACCCGCATCTCTTAACATCTTCTACATTGGCAGGCAGCTTCTTTACCACTAGCACCAACCCAAGCAGTCTGGCTACATACCCCTGACTCTTGGTCATTATCCCAGACTTCTTGGAATAAGCAGCAAATCTCTGGGTAGGAGACAGACGTCCATGATCATTTCTCAATGATTTACATGCACTATTAATACTTTATTTTAAAGGTATTTTTCTGATAAAATTTACAAATCAGTGATGCCCTATACCATTTTTTTCCTTCTGACTCAAATTTTCACTGTAATGATTCACTCATGAATTACACATTAAGTGGATTTTACATGTGATGCTATCTCTGTAGTACCAGAATTATTTTAAAACTCTAATTAAAGGAGCAACCACCTAATTGAAGAAATGTATTTGTTTCCCAGTGTGAATTTAGATGTAGTTCAAAAAAATGACTGTCTAGGTCAAATGTGTGCATATGCTAACCTAACCAGTCCACCACTTGATATAACAGATATTCCTACAAACCAGAGTGATGTGGATATTGAAAAGAAAAATAATCTAAAGGCTCACTTGCCATCCTTGTCCTTGGGACCTAGAGTACTTTTTCCCACTGATGGCTCTGTGATGTAGTCATCATCAAGTGAATATCTAAGGGAATTATATGGGCACTGCTCTAGAGTAACAGTAAGGAGATGAAAGCAAGCAAATGGCCTTAGGGAGTAAGTACCCTCTTAGGGGGAAGGACAAGGGCCTGAGTCATGGGTCTACTTACTTTGAGTTGTTAGGGTAAGCACAAGTTAGTGAGAGTTCTAATTTTTCCCTTCCATACCAAGAATCCCTTCTAAAATGATTGAACAACCCAGTGAGACAATTAGCATATGTTGGCAGACCATGAAGTGTAGGAAAACTGGGTGGTAAAGAATAGGTCGACACGCTTCATTCCAACTCCTTACTTGCTTTTTGGGAAAGGAACTCTTATCTCACTAACAAGGCCAGTTGGAAGCCTTTAGTTGTCCTAAGCACTGAAAAATAGCTGTAGCTTATATAGTACTGAATGCTAGTGCAATGCCATATAATATATGCCATATACATATATACATGTATTGTATGTGTGTGTGCATTCAGTCATGTTGACTCTTTGCGACTCCATGGATTGTAGCCCACCAGCCTCCTCTGTCCATGGACTTTTCCAAGCAAGAATACTGAAATGGGTTGCCATTTCATCCTCCAGGGGATCTTTTGGACCCAGGGATCAAATCCATATCTCTTGTATCTCCTGCATTGGCAGGCTGGTTCTTTACCAGCTGAGCCACTGGAGAAGCCCATAGTATATACAGTAAATATTATTATTTCCATGTTATATCTGAGGAAACTGAGGCACAAGGAGATTAAGTATTTTGCACAAGATTGCACAGCTTCTTGGCAGAGGTAAATCTGAAAAGCAACCATTCCATGGCTTTAACTACTAAGATACATAAAGAGGGAAATGGAAATAAGGACTTAGACTAAGAAGAGGTAAATATGGGGTGGCCTCATCTATATTTGTATAAAATTTTTATTTGTTAAAATGATTGGCAAATAAGCATGAATATTCTTTATATTTTTGAAAATCTAAATAATTCACCATTTATACAAGTAAATTATTTTACCTTCCCTTTAGTATGAAATACAAATTATAAATAACACTAAACATTAAAATAAGTGCTTGAAGATCTAAAAATATTTTCTCTGTGCTAATTTAATATATATATATATATTTTTTTTGAAATTAACATATTTCAACCTTTTTTTTTTTAATTTTTTGCACTACCAGCTTGGACTGACAAAGACAGAGTCCAGGATGAAAAGAGGCTTCAGTCTCCCCAAACATTTTATGGGCATGCTGTAGAGAAAACTACTCAGTGAAAAACATAGTTTTCTTATTAAAAAGGAGGATAATTCAGAAAAGCAGAGTCAAGAGACCAGAGGACAAAGCTTAGAGACACAAAGAATTGCTCTAAGGGAGAACTGAGGCTTAATCAAACACATGCATCTGGTTAGATTTTAGAATTACCATGAGCCAGTGACCAAAACACACCCCTTGACTTTCTCCTGTCTTTTGAATAGGAATGCCCACTGCAGTTCAGTATGTTTCAGCATTGCATGTTGGAAGTGTACAGAGCAGATATTACTAACCTGTCCCTAACTGCTCAGGGATGCACATATATAAAAATTTAGTGGAGGAGTTGTATTTTTTTTTTAACCATGCTCAGTGACATGCGGGCATGCTTATATTCTTTGGAGCCAAAGGTGGAGAAGCTCTATATAGTCAGCAAAAACAAGACCAGGAGCTGACTGAGTTCAGGTCATGAACTCCTTATTGCCAAATTCAGACTTAAATTCAAGGAAGTAGGGAAAACCACTAGACCATTCAGGTATGACCTAAATCAAATCCCTTACGATTAAACAATAGAAGTGAGAAATAGATTTAAGGGACTATATCTGATAGAGTGCCTGACGAACTATGAATGGAGATTTGTGACATTGTACAGGAAACAAGGATCAACACCATCCCCAAGAAAAAGAAATGCAAAAAAGCAAAATGGCTGTCTGAGAAGGCCTTACAAATAGCTGTGAAAAGAAGAGAAGTGAAAAGCAAAGGAGAAAAGGAAAGATATACCCATTTGAATGCAGAATTCCAACTAATAGCAAAGAGAGATAGGAAAGCCTTCCTCAGTGATCAGTGCAGAGAAATAGAGGAAGGCAACAGAATGGGAAAGACTAGAAATTTCTTCATGAAAATTAGAGATATCAAGGGAACATTTCATGCAAAGATGAACACAATAAAGGACAGAAATGGTATGGACCTAACAGAAGGAGAAGATACTAAGAAGAGGTGGCAAGAATACATAGAAGAACTGTATAAAAAAATTATTCACGACCCAGATAATCACAATGGTATGATCACTCACCTAGAGCCAGACATCCTGGAATGTGAAGTCAAGTGGGCCTTAGGAAGAATCACTACAAACAAAGCTAGTGGAGGTGATGGAATTCCAGTTGAGCTATTTCAAATCCTGAAAGATGATGCTATGAAAGTGCTGCACTCAATATGTCAGCAAACTTGGAAAACTCAGCAGTGGCCACAGGACTGGAAAAGGTCAGTTTTCATTCCAACCCCAAAGAAAGGCAATGCCAAAGAATGTTCAAACTACCACACAATTCCACTCATCTCACATGCTAGCAAACTAATGCTCAAAATTCTCCAAGCAAGGCTTCAACAATACATAAACCGTGAACTTCCAGATGTTCAAGCTGGTTTTAGTAAAGCCAGAGTAACCAGAGATCAAATTGCCAACATCCATCGGATCATTGAAAAATCAAGAGAGTTCCAGAAAAACATCTACGTCTGCCTTATTGACTACACCAAAGGCTTTGACTGTGTGGATCACAACAAACTGTGGAAAATTCTTCAAGAGATGGGAATACCAAACCACCTGACCTGCTTCTTGAGAAATCTATATGCAGGTCAGTAAGCAACAGTTAGAACTGGACATGGAACAACAGACTGCTTCAAAATAAGGAAAGGAGTACATCAAGTCTGTAAATTGACTCCCTGCTTATTTAACTTGTATGCAGAGTACATCATGAGAAACACTGGGCTAGATGAAGCATGAGCTGGAATCAAGATTGCTGGGAGAAATATCAATAACCTCAGGTATGCAGATGACACCACCCTTATGGCAGAAAGTAAAGAAGAACTAAAGACCCTCTTGATGAAAGTGAAAGAGGAGAGTGGAAAAAGTTGGCTTTAAGCTCAACATTCAGAAAACGAAGATCATAGCATCTGGTCCCATCACTTCATGACAAATACATGGGGAGACAGTGAAACAGTGGCTGACTTTATTTTCCTGGGCTCCAAAATCACTGCAGATGGTGACTGCAGCCATGAAATTAAAAGACGCTTACTCCTTGGAAGAAAAGTTATGACCAACCTAGATAACATATTCAAAAGCAGAGACATTACTTTGCCAACAAAGGTCTGTCCAGTCAAGACTATGGTTTTTCCAGTAGTCATGTATGGATGTGAAAGTTGGACTGTGAAGAAAGCTGAGCGCTGAAGAATTGATGCTTTTGAACTGTGGTGTTGGAGAAGACTCTTTAGAGTCCCTTGGACTGCAAGGAGATCCAACCAGTCCATCCTAAAGGAAATCAGTCCTGAATATTCTTTGGAAGGATTGATGTTGAAACTGAAACTCAAATACTTTGACCGCCTGATGCGAAGAACTGACTCATTTGAAAAGACCCTGATGCTGGGAAAGGTTAAAGGCGGGAGGTGAAGGGGATGACAGAAGTTGAGATGGTTCAATGGTTGGATGACTCAGTGGACATGAGTTGAGTAAACTCCGGGAGTTGGTAATGGACAGGGAGGCCTGGCATGCTGCAGTCCATGGGGTAGCAAAGAGTCGGACACGACTGAGCGACTGAACTTAACTGAGTGACATGCAGGATCTCTCTGAGAAGGGATTGAACCCATGCCTCCTGCAGTGGAGGCACAGAGTCCAAACCACTGGACCACCAAGGAATTCCCAGAAGGAGCTATATGTGATGAACCACACTGAAGGGTTTTATCTACAGCTGAAATGATTTAGATAATGAGACCCTAAATATCAAGCATGAGCCAGATACTAAAACAAGATGAGATTTTGGTGATTTTTGAGAGAGGTAAGATGTATTTTGCATGTGGGAGATATATGAATCTTTGGTGCCAGAAGGTGTATTGTGATTTCCAGCTGAGAATCTTGAATATATTCACTGTTGAACACTTGCTGTTTCTCTACACTGGCCAGAGGAAAATTATACCTTACATAAAATAATGTCAGATGACATGCCTGGAAATATAATTAGGATTTTATCACAAGCTCCATCATGTGTGGGCACACGAGCTGCCAGGTTGGAATTTAAAGTTTCCTCAAGTCAGATGGAAATAGAACTGGATATCTAATGCCCTTTGATATGATTATAGATTTAATTTCTAATGATGCAAAAAATCATTTTTTCTTTGAAATAGATAATGCTCCATCAGATTTTTAAAACTGAAGTATAGACTTACAATGTTGTGTTAATTTCTGCTGTACATAAAAGTGATTCTATATGTGTGTGTGTGTATATATATATATACATACACATATACACATTCTTTTTTATATAGGTAGGCTACAGTCCATGGGGTCGCAAAGAGTCAGACATGACTGAGCAGCTTCACTTTCACTTATACATTCTTTTTATATTCTTTTCCATTATGCTTTATCACAAGATATTGAATATAATCTCCTGTGCTATACAGTAGGACCTTGTTTATCCATCCTATATACAATAGGATGTTTTAATAAAGCATTTGGACAGTAATTTGAAATAGAGGATTTATTTGGCAAAAACAGAACTATGTTTAAAACACTGGTGAAAGAAATCAAAGAGGACACTAATAGATGGAGAAATATACCATGTTCATGGATCAGAAGAATCAATATAGTGAAAATGAGTATACTAGCCAAAGTAATCTATAGATTCAATGCAATCCCTATCAAGCTACCAATGATATTTTTTTCACAGAACTAGAATAAATAATTTCACAATTTGTATGGAAATACAAAAAACCTCTAAAAGCCAAAGCAATCTTGAGAAAGAAGAATGGAACTGGAGGAATCAACCTGCCTGACTTCAGTCTCTACTACAAAGCCACAGTCATCAAGACAGTATGGTACTGGCACAAAGACAGAAATATAGATCAGTGGAACAAAATAGAAAACCCAGAGATAAATCCATGCACCTATGGACACCTTCTCTCTTACAAAGGAGGTAACAATATACAATGGAGAAAAGACAATCTCTTTAATAAGTGGTGCTGGGAAAACTGGTCAACCACTTGTGAAAGAATGAAACTAGAACACTTTCTAACACCATACACAAAAATAAACTCAAAATGGATTAAAGATCTAAATGTAAGACCAGAAATTATAAAACTCCTAGAGGAGAACATAGGCAAAACACTTTCCAACATAAACCACAGTAGGATCCTCTATTATCCACCTCCCAGAATATTGGAAATAAAAGCAAAAATAAACAAATGGGACCTAATTAAAATTAAAAGCTTCTGCACAACAAAGGAAACTATAAGCAAGGTGAAAAGACAGCATTCAGAATAGAAGAAAATAATAGGAAACAAAGAAACTGACAAAGAATTAATCTCAAAAATATACAAGCAACTTCTTCAGCTCAATTCCAGAAAAATAAACTACTCAATCAAAAAGTGGGCCAAAGAACTAAATAGACATTTCTCCAAAGAAGACATACAGATGGCTAACAAACATATGAAAAGATGCTCAACATCACTCATTATCAGAGAAATGCAAATCAAAACGACAATGAAGTACCATTTCATGCCAGTCAGAATGGCTGCTATCCAAAAGTCTACAAGCAATAAATGCTGGAGAAGGTGTGGAGAAAAGGGAACCATCTTACACTGTTGGTGGGAGTGCAAACTAGTACAGCCACTATGGAGATCAGTGAGGAGATTCCTTAAAAATTTGGAAATAGAACTGCCATATGACCCAGCAATCCCACTGTTGGGCATGCACACTGAGGAAACCAGAATTGAAAGAGACATGTGTACCCCAATGTTCATTGTAGCACTGTTTATAATAGCCAGGACATGGAAGCAACCTAGATGTCCATCAGCAGACAAATGGATAAGAAAGCAGTGGTACATATACACAATGGAATATTACTCAGCCATTAAAAAGAATACATTTGAATCAGTTCTAATGAGGTGGATGAAACTGGAGCCTATTATACAGAATGAAGTAAGCTAGAAAGAAAAACACCAATACAGTATACTAATGCATATATATGGAATTTAGAAAGATGGTAACGATAACCCTGCATGCAGGACAGCAAAAGAGACACAGATGTATAGAACAGTCTTTTGGACTCTGTGGGAGAGAGAGAGGGTGGGACAATATGGGATAATGGCATTGAAACATGTAAATTATCACATGTGAAATGAATCACCAGTCCAGGTTTGATGCATGATACAGGGTGCTCGGGGCTGGTGCACTGGGCTGATCCAGAGGGATGGGATGGGGAGGGAGGTGGGAGGGGGGTTCAGGATGGGGAACACATGGGGAACACATGTCAATGTATGGCAAAAGCAATACAATATTGTGAAGTAAAATAAATAAATAAAACTGAGAAAGAAAAAGAAAAAAAATAAAGTTAATATAGAAAAATGGAAGGAAAAAAACAGAACTATGTTCAGCAACGTGGAACTGAACATTATTTTTCATACAAAGTGAAAAGCACATTGTATTTCCTTCCTGACCCACTTGCCTAGTCCCCATCTCTTCAAGAGAGAAAAGCTTCATCTAAATTATTTCATCTGATTGATGACTACTTTATTGCTACTTCTATCTTGGATATTCCTTTGGAAAAGGTGTATGGATTCATTACATATTCTAATGTATTGTCTATAGATTATAAGATAAAGTCAAGCATGTATCTGCTGATACTTTTTAAGTTGACCTGTTGTTATACTTAGAAATGTCTCTTAATAGTAGGCTTCCCTGGTGGCTCAGATGGTAAAAACTCTCCTGCATCTCAGGATACCTGGGTTGGGAAGATCCCCTGGAGAAGGAAATGGGCACCCAATCCAGTAGTTTTGACTGGAGAATTCCATGGACAGAGGAGCCTGTCAGGCTATAGTCCATGGGGTTGTAAACAGTCAGGCATGCCTGTGCAACTATCACTCACTCACATCTGCTAATCCCAAACTTTCTCCCGTACCCTTTTGACCCTTGGCAACCACAAATCTGTTCTCT
The DNA here is from genome assembly GCF_000754665.1 of Bison bison bison. NCBI lineage: Eukaryota > Metazoa > Chordata > Mammalia > Artiodactyla > Bovidae > Bison > Bison bison. Next base: position 11,992,467 of record NW_011494640.1, on the reverse strand, counting down.
AGGTGTGTGGATACTGCACCAGATTTGTGCTCCCTATAATGAAAGCGGCTTTCTACTCACTTTTTCAGTGAGGTGAGCATTGTGACTCAGTTCTGGTCAGTGGACTCAGGATGAAAGTGGTATGTGCCCTTCTTAAGCCTGGCACATAAAAACTTTCAGTCGATCTTCCATTTCTCTCTTCTTTCCTTCTGGACAAGTTTGTCCTTGTCCAGACTCATCTTGAAAGCTCTGTGTTGAAGACAGCAGAAATTCTATTACCCTGAGAAATTATGCTGGAACATCATGCATCAATAAAACACCAAGATATGGCACATGATTGAAAACAATAAAATTTTGGAATAAGGTATTTTTATGTTTGTTAAGATTCAGTGATTTCCCAAAGAACATATTGCCAGCTTTCCTTTGGTTCAAGATAGTAGTAGTCTGTCTGGTCAGATTTTTTTCCCATTCCCCACTTAGATGAAAATATAACAACCAATTAGCAGTAGCTTTTACTATTCAGATGATTATTAGATCTATTCTTTTCTTTCAATCTCCATGTCAGAAGAAAGTGTTAGTTGCTCAGTTGTGTCCGACTCTGCAACCCCCAGACTGTAGCCCACCAGGCTCCTCTGTCCATGGGATTTTTCCAGCCAAGAATACTGGAGTGGGTTGTCATTTTCTTCTCCAGGGGACTCTTCCTGACCCAGGGATTGAACCAGGTCTCCTGTGTTGCAGGCAGACTCTTTAGCATCTGAGCCACCACGGTCATCAACCTAATGCAGATTTTAATTATCTCTTCTCTGGATAACTACAATAGCCCTCCACCTGTTCTTATACCCTCCTTACTGTCTCCAAGTGGTAGTCAGAGATCAAATGGATCTTTTCAATTTGATCATGGTTCCCATCACATCCATTCATAGCTTCCTATTGTTAAGATAAAGTCCTTAATATGCCAAAGTCCCCTGAGGTTTGTCTTGTCTGACCCTTGTGTACCTCAGCAGCTTCATCACAGACTGCCCTTGCTCTCACTGCTTTCTTGAGCCACATATCAGTTCCTAGAAATATTTTCCTTTCATAGAAACTCAGCTTACAAATCATTTCCTTAGAGAAGACTTTCCTATAATCACAAATTAATTAAGATTCTTTCATTTATGCTTTAGCATTATCTTACTTTCCTTCATAACATTTTTCTAACTTTGAAAAAGTTTTAAGTATGCAATTATTTTGTTTTAATCTTTAACCAGGTATTATATCCATGTGGTTTATAAATTATTTTTATTTTTATTATTTTTTTTTAAGATAAATGTGTAACATCAGAGTAGAAACTAAACTTTTGCAAGTGATCTGAGGGTCTAGTTTTTCCATGTATTGAATTCTGGTATGTATTTGGTATTACCCAGATCTGGTATTATCTGAGTCTATTTTTGAATTTTCTATTTTGGTCCATAGGTGCCATTCTGTTTTAGTTCATAATATTATTTTTCTTACTACTTGATTTTGCACTATTAAATATTTTTGTAGTGTAATTACTTGATTTATTGGCTTCAAATGAGATCCCTTTTCACACCAATATTACAAATAATGCATCAGTGAATTTGTCCTGCTTTCAATGTCTCTCCCCCTTTCCCTCCATTCCTTTAGTTGTTATAATTTCTATATAATGCATTTATTATTGTCAGTTACTTTAAATCTTATATTATAAAAAAAATTGGTTCCATCATTAAATAATTTAACCTTTATCATCAATCTTTTTATCAGTGTCCTTGTTATCCCTTATTTGATTGATATGGCCTGAGGAATAGAGAAAGACGGAGAAGCATGGAAGATGAATCTTCTGGAAGTGTAAAGCGAATGCATCCAACACCGTAATTGACAGGAATCTTGCCTCCTAAACTTCAGAGGGAAAAAGTAAAGACAGAAATGGGCTAAAGTATATGAAAAAATAAAAAATGTCTATGTATGAGAGGTTCTGATAAGAAGCAAGGTCTTTGGAGAAGCTGAATGAGAAAACTGGCTGGTGAGGTGACTATTGTCAGAGAGGAAAATAACTAATTTGGGTTTTTTTTCCGCCTAATTTCAGAGTGAGGAAACTTCTAAATGATGACAGGATCCAGGTTATGACCATGAGAGTAAATGGTTGAAATGGAATTGAAAAGAAGCTCATTAGATATGAAGAAGTCAAGCAACTGAAAGTTCAGAGTCTTGAAAGGGTCACTGATGCAGATTGAAGAGATCAAATCATCTAGGGAAATGGCAAGAATTGGGGTTGGGAGGAAGACTATTGGCGAGGTGGTATGGGCATCAGAGGAATAGAGAGTTTAACATGAAGATGGAAGAATAATTGTCTGGAAGCCGTCTTGAGAAGGGCTTCCCCAGTGGCTTGGTTGGTAAAGAATCTGCTTGCAATTCAGGGGACCATCCGCAATGCAGGAGATCCAAGTTCAGTCCTTGGGTTGAGAAGATCCCCTGGAGAAGAAAATAGCAACCCACTCCAATATCCTTGCCTGGGAAATCCAGAGGAGCCTGGTGGTCTACAGTCCATGGGGTTGCAAAGAGTCAGACACGACTTAGTAACTAAACCCCCATCACCACCAGAAAAGAGAGGAAAGAAAAAATCAGCCTCCTTTCTTTACGGTGCATAGAGCTGGTAAAGGTTTGAAAGCTTTGAAGCTGAGAAGTGAAGCTGCTGCTTTCTGAAAAGATGGAGAAGTTTGGGAAGTGGAGTCTTCTGAGGCATGTCATATTTCATTTAAATGCAAACTATTACAATTTTGCTTTGATATGATGAAATGGGAGTTCCAGAGAACACAGTTAAGGAGGAAAATAAAAGAAGGAAGTTGGGCTAAAGGAGAATCATTTCACCAGGGATGAATGTTTGGGAGAGTCCAGATCCCTGGAGAGACTTTCATCAGTACAACATCTGACATACAGGGGTGCGTTTGGCTCTTTGAATGTTCACAACATGAAGGTTTGTATGTAAGGGACTTACTGTACTTCTCTTTAACAATACACTAAATGACAAATAATGGACTTAATTAATTTCTTATATATATCACTCAGGAAAGTGAAAGTGAAGTCGCTCAGTTGTGTCCGACTCTTTGCGACCCCATGGACTGTAGCCTATCAGGGTCCTCTGTCCATGGGATTTTCCAGGCAAGAGTGCTGGAGTGGATTGCCGTTTCAAGAGAATGGCAAAAGCAACATGCTTTTGACACCACAGTATGCTCTTTCCCAATAATGTGATCGGTTAATATTCACTGCACTAAATGTCAACACGGGATGGAAAAATTGGATTGATAATGTAACAGGGCCACTCTGAAGAAATTTCATGTAGAAAATGCCTTAGCAGAGCATCCTGAATAAAATGTAGGCAGTTGAGTCAGGAAGAAAATGAAATGTTGTTCAAGCTCCTACAATGAACTCAGCAATAATAAACAGAAAAGACTGTCCTTGTCTCCAGTGAAAGAGTTCCTGCCCCTTTTAGACTTATTGCAGGGAGGAAACTCAGTGTATCCTTTAAGTTACAATGTCAGGAAATAAACAATTAAAATAAAAAATAAACTGTACCTTCAATAAGTGCTGTGGTAGTTCTGGGAAGGAAGCAGGGCAGTGTGTTTTGGACAAACTATATGAACATTAAGAATACTCTTTACCACTTCTCTGCATAAATGTTGTGATGAAGCAAGCAAAGAGCTTCATGACTTTCAAGTCCATAAAATGTTAATGAGGTAATATTTGTGAAAATATAAATTGCAAGGCTCTGTGTAAATGTCCAGTGCTATTTCTTTATTAACAGTGCTCATCATAATTAAGCGAGTATTTAGGAATACCATCAGAAGCAACGAAGAGAATTGTAGAAGCTAAATGATACAGTGAAACAAATTTAAAAGCTGAAAAAGAATTCTTAGGTGGCTGAAGTCTGTGATCTCAGGGATATTTGCTTTCATGATTAATTTTTTTAATGAAATGGATGATCCAAGGCTTTGAAACTATTTTTTCCTGTTTAGAATTTTGTTTTACTGTAGTCATGTTTATTGTGATGGGTTCTGCTTGCATTACCTAATGATGGGCCGAATTGTTTATCTTTAACATAATTGCTTCCACAGTCATTACTAAAAACTGGAAAAAGTACATTAGACTCCTAGTAGAAATAATATGTTGCTCCAGGGTGATATGTAGGAAAAGATTATTACAGAAATATGCATGCTCTAGAAAAAAGGACTTTTTTTTGTAGGAAAAAAAAATTTGTGTTTTCCTTTGCAGTTATGGCTCTTAAGACATTTAACTGAAAGATCATATGTTTATTATGACGATGATCAATCTGTGTTTCTAATTATCACTAAAAAGATACAGTCATGGCTTGGATATTACTTTGTTTCATATTATATGATATTTAAATATGTGACAGTTGTGCTATTCTTACACTGAAATGTAGGAATTGACTTACTGAGCAGAAACGTACTACCAAATATGGATAAAATTTCCATATAGCAAATGTTATAGGATTTACTTTAAGAAAATAATGGAATGTCATTAAATGTATCTGTTATTGGAAATTACTGGCATTTGAGTGTGATGTTTCAGTCAGGTGGTTAAAAGGAAGTTTGTGGCAGTTGGACTCAATAGAAACAGACACTGAGATGAGTAAGGGGTGAAAACTTAGACATCAAAACCTGAGAAAGGAAGCAAGAGGAAGAAGAACTAGGCAGAGAATGAAGCTGAACTTGGGTACAAGTTTGACAAAGTCAAAGCACAAGCTGGAATCAAGATTACTGGGAGAAATATCAACAACCTCAGACATGCAGATGATACCAGCCTTACAGCAGAAAGTGAAGAAAAACTAAAGAGCCTCTTGATGAATGTGAAGAGGAGAGTGAAAAAGTTGGCTTAAAACTCAACATTCGGAAAACTAAGATCATGGCATCTGGACCCATCATTTCATGGCAAATAGATGGGGAAACAATGGAAGCAGTGCCAAACTGTATTTTCTTGGGCAGATGGTGACTGCAGCCATGAAATTAGAAGATGCTTGCTCCTTGGAAGGAAAGCTATGACCAACCTAGACAGCATATTAAAAAGCAGTGATATTACTTTGCCAACAAAGTTCATCTAGTCAAAGCTATGGTTTTTCCTGTAGTCATGTACGAATGTGAGAGTTGGACTATAAAGAAAGCTGAGCACTGACGAATTGATGCTTTTGAACTGTGGTGTTGGAAAAGACCCTTGAGAGTCTCTTGGACTGCAAGGAGATCCAACCAATCCATCCTAAAGTCTCGAGATCAGTCCTGGGTGTTCATTGGAAGGACTGATGTTGAAGCTGAAACTCCAATACTTTGGCCACCTGATGCGAAGAACTGACTCATTTGAAAAGACCCTGATGCTGGGAAAGATTGAAGGTGGGAGGAGAAGGGGACAACAGAGGATGAGATGGTTGGAGGGCATCACCGGCTCAATGGACATGAGTTTGAGCAAGCTCTGAGAGTTGGTGATGGACAGGGAAGCCTGGCGTGCTGCAGTCCACGGGGTCGCCAAGAGTCAGACACAACTTAGTGACCTAACATCTCTAAATGTTTTTTTGAGTCCTTTTGTTGTTGTTTGTTTTTTGTGTGTATATGTTTGTTTGAGGAGAGGGCATAAGAACTCTTAATGTGAGATCCCTACTATCTTAATTTTTTAAGTGTGCCCTATGGTAGGTTTGATAGGTGCTGTGCTTTACAGCAGATCTCTAAACTTATTCATCTTGCATAATGGAAAGTTTATGCCGAATGAACAGCTCCCCATTTTCTGCTCCTGGTAATCACCATTCCATTCTTTATTTCTATGAGTTTGACTATCTTAGGTAACCCATGAGTGGAATCATGCAGTGTTGGTACTTATGTGACTGGTTTACATTTTTTTAAGTTTGCAAAACACTATCAAGAGAAAAGAAGATTAAAAATGTAAGAATAAAAAATGCATTATTGCTATAATGACTTATTTGGTGGGTAAGTAGATGCAATGAAGTACAAAATAACAATGAGTGATGAGAGTTCTATTCCCAAGACCATGTCTACCCGAAGACATCTTATATTTACTGATAGTGATGGCAAAGTCACAGTTTATAGCCTGTGCTGGCTATGATGTCATAGAGGCTAATTTCTCCCCCAGAGTGAATTGAGATAATTTCACAGTTTTGTGGAAGAAAGAGGTAAAGTTCATTGAGCTCTTAACTATATGCCAGATACTGAACTTGGTATTTTTTGAGAGAGGAGACAAAATTAGGTTATGTGATTTGCCTGATACTTTACAGTTCACCTCAAATTTCCTTTCCTGCTTTGAAACATGACCAAAATGACTCCATAGTGAGAAGTCCTTTATGGAAAGAGCTTACAGAAGAGAAGGCTGTTGCTGAGAATTTGATGTAGTCTGATCTGTTAGAGTTCATCAGGGCTTGACCCTTCTCAGGACCTGGGCCTGACATTAAAAGATAGCTAGGATTCAGGAATAAGAGCACTCGCCATGCTCTTCCTGCCAAGTTCACACCATCCTTCTGCTAGCTCCAGTTGGAACCCCAGTGTTCTTAGTGGTTCTTAGTTCTTTTGGGTTCTGGGGATTTCAAAGCAGATCATTTACTTATTGAAATATTAATGGATTATATCATAGGTGGATGAAACTTGAACCTATTATACAGAGTGAAGTAAGCCAGAAAGAAAAACACCAACACAGTATACTAATGCATATATATGGAATTTAGAAAGATGGTAACAATAACCCTGTGTACGAGACAGCAAAAGAGACACTGATGTATAGATCAGTCTTATGGACTCTGTGGGAGAGGGAGAGGGTGGGGAGATTTGGGAGAATGGCATTGAAACATGTATAATATCATGTATGAAACGAGTCGCCAGTCCAGGTTCGATGCACAATACTGGATGCTTGGGGCTGGTGCACTGGGATGACCCAGAGGGAGGGTATGGGGAGGGAGGAGGGAGGAGGGTTCAGGATGGGGAACACAGGTATACCTGTGGCAGATTCATTTTGATATTTGGCAAAACTAATACAATATTGTAAAGTTTAAAAATAAAATAAAATTTAAAAAAAAGGAAGGTACCAAAAATAAAAAATAAAATATAAGATATTCAAGAGCTACTGATTTTCTTTCATTCTGAAACTCACCCAAATTCCTCCAATTCAGAAATATATAGGGAACCCCTTGAAGTGGCCATTGGTTATTTCTACCTGCTTAGCATCTTTCCCTCTTTTTCTGGTAACTGAGTACCCCTTCACATTCTTTGTGGTGTCCATTCTATAAGACTTGGAAAGGAATAAGCACAACCATAAGAAAGTGATTTCTTGGTAATAATACTTCACCACTGTAGATGATGAGTAAAAGGAGTGACCATTAATCAGCAATTTCTCTTCTTCTTCTTCTGCTTTAGAATGCAGAAAGTAAAGGGAGCTCCCTCTACAATCCTGCCTTTTCTGCTGGAGCAATCATGAAAGTTTTCTCATGTGGAATGACTATTTGAGAGATGGAGAGCATAAGAGTCAGGCATCCCTGGACTGGGCTATGCCTGAAGGAAAATATTTCTTTTTTATTTTTCAGTTACACAAACCAGTGAAGTTCTTTACTTTGCTTAATCTGGTTGCAACTGTCTTTCTGTTTTCCTGTAGCTTGTAACCAAATGAGGCTTGACTACTGTGTAGACTTTTCCTTGAAAAAGTGATGTAGGGGAGAGAAAGAGAAAATAATATTATCCTAAGTACCTATTGCAATGTACTGTGCAAAAATTAGACACTATTACTTCATTAATTAATACATGTTCTTTATTTATGAAGAAAGAGAGGACAAAAGTAGGTTATGTGATTTGCCTAGTGTCTCACTCTAAGTTACAGATGCAAGCCCAACCTAAACTCCACATCTAATATACCATGTTGCCTCCTCATGTTGCAATTATATTTCATATGCAAATGCAGCTGTATATATATGAAAATAATATTAGAATTGAAGCAATACTGAGAGCTATTGCTATAAAAAGAACAAAACAGATTGTGTTGGAGAGAAATGAGTCAGAAAGGAACTTACAATGCAATCCAGAGCTGTCCAGAGTTCTGACCTCTGTCTAGCTGTCTCTGACAATCAGTCCTTAGATAAGTTGCCATTTTTCCTACACCAAAGCCTTATTCACTCTCATCCATCTAACGTTTACTTCCCTGCCTCTTCTAATGAAAGTAGTGAACTCTGTTAGACTGGCTTATGCAGATAATTTGAAGTCATCTAGACCTCAGTTCAATTTTCAGTACTTCTGCTGATGAATCTTACATCTTTGAACAAGTCATATAATCAAAGACTCAATTTTCTCATCTATAAAAGAGGAATAAACCAGGAGTTGCATGACTGGAATACTTGTTGTTCAGTCTCTCAATTATGTTCAGACCTTTGCAACCCCATGGACTGAAACACGCCAGACTTCCCTGTCTTCACCATCTCCTGGAGTTTGCTCAAACTCATGTGCATTGAGTCAGTGATGCCATTCAACCATCTCATCCTCTGTCCCCCTTCTCCTCCTGCCCTCAATCTTTCCCAGCACCAGGATCTTTCCCAGTGATCTTTCCCATCTTTGCATCAGGTATTCAAAGTATTGGAGCTTCACCTTCAGTATCGGTCCTTCTGATGAATATTCAGGGTTGATTTCCTTTGGGATTGATTGGCTTGATCTTCTTGCTGTCCAAGCGACTGGAATATAGAAGGAACTAAAAAAATGTTCGCTCTCTTGTTACCTTCTGCACTTATGAAATAAAACTTGAAAAAATGGGGAAACGTTTATGGGCAGAATCACTTTTGAAGTGATATTTGCTGTGACAAAATTTTACTTATTTTGTTTTTACTTATGGTGTTTTCAGCACTGTGTTATAAGTTCCCATTTTCATTTACAAAAGCTTTGTCTTCATGCATTTAAATATTTGCAGCCTCCCATGTAAATTGTACTCTAGACACCCACTAATTTGCAGAAGAAATTATTCCATCCCAACTGAATCAAACTGATTTTGGATAGCAATTTGCACATCTCCCTTCTTATCTTGTCTCTTACATGATAATGCTGTCATTTACAAAAATAAGAGCAAAGCAAATTGGATTATTTCTAATTATACATATGTATTTTTTCCAGCAGGAATGGCAGCAATTGGCATCTAGGATAAATGGATTTAAACCACAAATACAGTCAGGTAGAGAATGTAGATGATAATTTTAGCTTTCAAAATATGCATTCAAAACAAACATTAGCTTGACAATGTAATTTCCACATTTCAAGTTTTGCATTAAAAAGCTAAGTATAAGCTCCAGTTTCTACATACCTGAGAAAACAGATCCTAAGAGGACTTAAAACACATGGAATAAAGATGTACTTGCTCTCCCACTTAGAAGTTTGTGTTTTCTTTTAAATCTCCCAATTTTCCACATTTGTTGTTGTTCAGTCTCTCAGTTGTATCCAACTCTTTGTGACCCCATAGATTGCAGCACACCATACTTCCCTGTTCTCCACTATCTCCCAGAGTTTGCTCAAATTCATGACCATTGAGCCAGTGGTGCTATCCAGTCAACTTATCCTTTGTCATCTCCTTCTCCTCCCATCCTCAATTTTTCCCAGCATCAGAGTCTTTTCCAATGAGTTGGCTCTTCACATCAGATGGCCAAAATATTGGAACTTCATCATCAGTTTTTACCAATGAGTAGTCATGTATGGATGTGAGAGCTGGACTATAAAGATAGCTGAGCACCGAAGAATTGATGCTTTTGAACTGTGGTGTTGGAGAAGACTCTTGAGGGTTCCCTGGACTGCAAGGAGATCCAACCAGTCAATCCTAAAGGAAATCAGTCCTGAATATTCATTGGAAGAACCAATGCTGAAGCTGAAACTTCAATACTTTGGCCACCTGATGTGAAGAATTGATTTATTGATAAAGACCCTGGTGCTGGGAAAGATTGAAGGAAGGAGAAGGGAATGACAGAGGATGAGATGGTTGGATGGCATCACAGACTCCATGGACATGAGTTTGAGGAAGCTCCAGGAGTTGGTGATGGACAGGGAGGCCTGGCAGGCTGCAGTCCATGAGATTGAAAAGAGTTGGACATGACCAAGCAACTGGACTGAACTGATTCAGTGCTGATTTCCTTTAGGATTGACTGGTTGGATCTCCTTGCAGTACTAGGGACTCCCAAGTGTCTTCTCCAGTACTGGAATTCAAAAGCCTCAATTCTTCAGCACTCAGCCTTTATCGTCCAACTCTCACATTCATACCTGACTACTGAAAAAACCAAAGCTTTGACTAAGTGGAACTTTGTTGGCAAAGTGATGTCTCTGCTTTTTCATATGCTATCTAGGTTTGTTATAGCTTTCCTTCCAAGCAGCATCTTTTAATTTAATGACTGCAGTCACCATCTGCAGTGATTCTGGAGCCCAGTAAAATTAAATCTGTCACTGTTTCCTTTGTTTCCCCATCTATTTGCCATGAAGTGATTTGAATGTTGAGTTTTGAGCCAGCTTTTTCACTCTGTCCTTTCACCTTCATCAAGAGGCTCTTCGTTCATCCAGCCCAGCATTTTTATGATTACCCCATTAATTATTATTATAATTATCATCAATTTTTGCTTGTTGAGAGTTGTCCATTGGTTCTAAACACAGTTGCTGTATTTCAGCTCTTATTATTACACTGGTTTATTAGCAATGTGTCTTTCATCTAAGATTTTACTGTGGAGTAAAACTGATAAAAAAGAAGCCATCAAAACAAGCTTAATAACCTCACTGAGTGCTTTTCAGGATGTCATTATGCATTTTACTTAGTATGTGTATATGTGTCCTTAGGGAAGGGGAAAAAAAACACATACTCTTATGATGATACCTTCAAATGACCCCCATACACTATGGCATAAAATCATCTACTTCTGTTTTTTAACTTATTTGATCTACAATTTTTTAAGATACTTACACAATATGGAGTGATTGCAAGCATATGGACCTTGGGATTGAGGAGTACAAAGTTTGAACCTCAGCTTTATGACTTATTTCACTGATTAATTTCGAGTAACTTAAAATCTCTAAATCTCTGTTTCTGAATATGTTCTGAGATAATATAAAGATTAAATTAACTAAAGTATGCAAAAGAATTATGGCAGTAACTGTTGATTGGATAATTCAATACTGTTTCAAATCCTATTCTAATCACTTTGCACCTTTCAATGGGTTGTACATGGAAGTCTCATGGAAAAGGCTTCCCTCCTCATAAAATAACAAGGATTTTGATCCTGTATCTTTCTTCCTGTTTAGGAGGACAATTTGATGCCTGGAAGTATAGTAGCCATTTTATAACCATGAGTATAAAACCACATAGTATGTCGTAAGTCTGGCATAGAAGGAAACTATTTCCTTCATGACATTCCTGAGCAGCTAGAGCTGACATAGAATAGTTTTCTCAAGAATTCTTATCATGTGAAATCAGTAGTCTCTTATCTGATAAAACTACTGTTTCTTATATTTTCTGTTACTCAAAGTTGCAGCTTTCCTGTGTAACGTACAAGAGCCAACATGGTCCTTGGTCCATGAACCTCCATAGAGGTTCAAATAATGTTACTTGCCTACTCCCTTTCCCCAATAGTAAAGGCTATACAATGGATGAGAAATAATTTCAGCACACACCTTTTAAAAATAAATAAAAGGATAAAAAACTCAGGCATCACCTTTTACTTTCTAGTGGATGGTATCACCAGTCAATCTGGTTTATATTTCAGAGTCTTAGAAAAAGTCCTGATACTTTCTTTTCCCTTACATATCTTATTCAATCCAAGTCCCAGAGATTTTACCTATAAATATCTCTCATTATTGACTTCTTTCCATCTCCCTGGACTTCACCTTAGTCCATTGTGATTCACCTGTGCTAGCACTTCTCACATTCTTACAAGTGAACACGTGCACAAGCTTTTCCCATTGTTTAGAATGTTCTCTCCTATCTTCTACTTATCTTTCAGATCTCAGCCTAGTCATCACATTCTCAGGAAACAATTCTCCAATCTCCCAGTCCTGGTCATGTCTCTCTTATATCTCTCTTTTTAAACACATATTCAGTTCAGTTCAGTTGCTCAGTTGTGTCCGACTCTTTGTGATCCCATGAATCGCAGCACGCCAGGCCTCCCTGTCCATCACTAACTCCTGGAGTCTACTCAAACCCATGTCCATCGAGTTGGTCATGCCATCCAGCCATCTCATCCTCTGTCATCCCCTTCTCCTCCTGCCCCCAATCCCTCCCAGTATCAGGGTCTTTTCCAATGAGTCAACTCTTCGCATGAGGTGGCCAAAGTATTGGAGTTTCAGCTTCAGCATCAGCCCTTCCAAAGAACACCCAGGACTGATCTCCTTTAGAATGGACTGGTTGGATCTCCTTGTAGTCCAAGGGACTCTCAAGAGTCTTTTCCAACACCACAGTTCAAAAGCATCAATTCTTTGGTGCTTAACTTTCTTTATAGTCCAACTCTCACATCCATACATGACCACTGGAAAAACCATAGCCTTGACTAGATAGATCTTTGTTGACAAAGTAATGTCTCTGCTTTTTAATATACTATCTAGGTTGGTCACAACTTTCCTTCCAAGGAGTGAGTGTCTTTTAATTTCATGGCTGCAATCACTATCTGCAGTTATTTTGGAGCCCCCCAAAA
>NW_011494640.1:11969168-11979694 GCF_000754665.1 Bison bison bison | reverse complement strand
GTCTTCTCCAACACCACAGTTCAAAAGCATCAATTCTTTGGCACTCAGCTTTCTTCACAGTCCAACTCTCATATCCATACATGACCACTAGAAAAACCATAGCCTTGACTAGATGGACCTTTGTTGGCAAAGTAATGTCTCTGCTTTTTAATATACTATCTAGGTTGGTCACAACTTTCCTTCCAAGGAGTGAGTGTCTTTTAATTTCATGGCTGCAATCACTATCTGCAGTTATTTTGGAGCCCCCCAAAATAATGTCTAACACTGTTCCCGCTGTTTCCCCATCTATTTGCCATGAAGTGATGGGACCGGATGCCATGATCTTCGTTTTCTGAATGTTGAGCTTTAAGCCAACTTTTTCACTCTACTCTTTCACTTATATTTATATGTGCTTTAATGCTTGTCCCTTAGACTTATAAGTACCAGGAGATCTGAATATATTGTTTGTTATATCTTCCACCATTTTGTATCCATGTCAAGCCTAGCCCTAGCACGTAGTAAGTGCTTGGGCTTTCCTAGTGGCTCAGTTGGCAAAAAATCCACCTGCAGTTCAGGAGACCGGGGTTCTATCTCTGGGTCAAAAGATAGCCTGGAGAAGGGAAATGGCTACCCACTCCATTATTCTTATCTAGAGAATGCAATGGACAGAGGAGTCTGGTGGGCTAATAGTACGTTCTTAGTATTCACTTAATCATAATAAGTAACATTTAATGAGCACTTAGGCACATGGAGCATTTTTATTGTTGCTTTATATCTATTAACTCGATTTTGTGGTCACAGCAGTCCTTTTGTAAATAAGGTAGCCCCAGTTTTGCAGATAAAGAAGCTAAGGCACAAAAGAGTTAAGGAATTTGCCTAAGGTCACATAGGTAGAAACCCAGAATTTGTCAGGCATTTCATCTTCAGAGCATGTGTTATTAACTACTCCCCAAAGATAAATAAAAGAATTAATCTTGCCACCAATTGGTCACTGATAATTACTTTGGTTTCTAGCTCTAAATATCTACAAGAAATAAATTGAAGTTCCTTCATACAAGCTATTTATTCTCCCAGTTCGGTGGATATGATGGAGTCTACAAGCACCCGGTCTGTTTTTTAAAGGCTTGTTAGAACTAAACACTGATTGGTCTGCAAATATAAAACAAATTTCTCCTATTTACATTTTATTTAAAACATAATACCAATTCATTATATAATTACTATCTCAGAGAGTAAAGCATCTGCCTGCAATGCAGGAGACCTGGGTTCCATCTCTGAGTTAGGAAGATCCCCTGGAGAAGGAAATAGCAACCCACTCCAGTACTCTTGCCTGGAAAATCCCATGGACAGAGAAGGCTGGTAGACTACAGTCTATAGGATCGCAGAGTCGGACACGACTGAGCGATTGCTTGCCTGCATTACTTCATGTGAGAAAGTACATGACTCTTACTAGATTTCTTCTTTATCGTGCCATGTTAGGTAATGCTATATTATTGTTTTTTTTTTTACACCAAAACCAAAATTATGTTGAAAGAGTGAAGAAAACACCATCTGTAACAACTGAAATCAGAATAACATTTTTTTTTCTATTCTCAAAAACACATTAGTGTTATATAATGAAAGGAAAAACGATTAGTCCCAGACTGAGCTTAACCATGCCAAACAAGTATGCTAATTTTGTTGGCTTGGTTAGAAAACCATGAAATCAGAGGTTTATGCAGGGATTTGCAAATTACAGACTATTTTGGTAGATCCATATCTTTATACTTTAACACTAATACATTTAAAATGGGGTTGGATTTTAGGAAAGACACAAGAATGAAGAAAGTAAGTCAGTAAAGAGATGGAGAGAGGCAAGGAGAGGGGACAAATATGAGTTCTATATTTGATTAAAAATTGGCTGGATGATTTTACAGTGGGAAGCAATTAATGTTATAGTAATAATTGCTTTGTATCTAGCAGGCATATTATTAATCTCATGTAACCCTCAGAACATTCCCGAAAGTTTGATGATACGATTTCCAAAACTAAAACATTTTCAGAATTAAATCATTTTATAAACTAAAACCCAAAGCTCAGATGAGTTAAGGAAAAGAAGTGGAAGTGGCCTGCAATGAGGACTTTATAGAGAGGGCTTTCAGGGTGTTGTGTGACCTCATCCCAGGGGAATGAGGGTGTGCATCACTTTCACTTTAAACTCAGCAAGAGAAAAAGCAAAACCTTGACTTTGGGGATTCAGGTAGTGATGAATCTACTCTAGGTGGGAGAGGAGAGGTGGGAGACAGGTTGGAGATGACAGAGTAAAGAGAGAGAATGTTGCTTTGGGGGTGAGCTGTACTTCTACTGAATGTGGACTCAAGATGTATGATTGCCTCTCACCAGATATAGAACTGTAGAATAGAGCCTGTTTAGGGCCATCAAAGGGCTTCCAGGGTGGCACTAGTGGTAAAGAACCCTCCCTGCCAATGCAGAATCCCATGGACAGAGGAGCCCAGCGGGCTATACTCCATCGAGTTGCATAGAGTCATAAACGACTGAAGCGACTTAGGACACAGCGTCATTGTAAGTTGAACCTCTGCGAAGAGGATGATCTGGAAAGGTGTGACTCCAACAAAAGAATGAGTTGTTGGAAGTTGTTGGATGACAAAGGAGAAGCTGAAAGTAGCCAGCTGGAGAAGGTATTGCTTATATCAAGGGAACAGTGATCAGAGGTCCCCCAGTTAAAATGCCACATTGTTAGCATAGGGAGATAAAGAGCAGCAAGCTATGAAAAACAGAGCCACTAATGCCTCCCCTACTAATATCCTCTTTTTACTGTTAGACACATTTTTCTTCATCTTTATCCTTGACCAATGCAAAGTAACTTGCAGCTTACTCCTGGTTAATGTCAAGAAGTGACCATGACCTTTGTAAACCCCAATCCACCTTGTAACTCTCTGTGGAAACACCATTTTTTTTCTCACTAGTAATAAAGAAACTCTTTCAATGAGACAAAATAGTCTAATGAAAAGGAGGTTCAAATTCTAACCCTTCCATATATTGTTCTTATAACTGAAGGCAATGAACTTGATTTTATGAATTTAAATTATTCTATTTGTGAAATTTAAATCTGAGGAAAATATCCTCTAAGATCTCTTCCCATTCTAATTACAGGGTTTGGTGTGAAATTTTAAGAATTCAGACTCCACATTCAAATTTTGTGATAATTTGCTCAAACTATTACCTGATATTCTACTATTTTCACTCTAGGGAATAAACATATTTGCTAAGTAGAGTTATCATGTAAACAGGGATTTAAAGAAAATCAGCTGAGTTTAAATATTTTAGAAGTATCATTATATGTACAAAATTGTTATGTCAGTCGAATATTCTACTGGGCAAATTCTAGTTACAGTGAAAGACAAGAGAAAGAAGTCAGTTTTTTCTGAATTTTATAATGTAACTGTTGTGTCAATTCTGATTAGTCCCTCTCTCTTGGAAACCAAATGAAGTTTCAAGGTTGTTTTTTCCTTTTTTTTTGTCCAATTCCTATGCAATAAGATCTCTTCTTATTGAAATATATTTGAGTTTCTTCAAATTGAATTGAAAATGACATATTGAGGTAAAATAATTTTCAAGCCTTTCAAAAGTTAGAGGAAAGCTTTTCTTATTTGGTGGGGAATATCAGGAAGGAGAAAGTCATAGATACTAAGACAATGCATATTTCTAAGGAGATTGATGAAAACATGCAACATCCTTGAAGAAATAAGTCCTGATATTTTCCCATCTTTATGTATAAAAACTAATGTTCAGAGAGTTTGATTTTCTCAAGATCAAACAATAACTTTATGTCAAAGCATAGGAGGGAAGCAGGCCTTGGCTCTCCCATCATATTTCAGTTTCTTTGTCAGCTGCTCCTTTGATAGATGCCAGCATATCTTGTTTTCAGCTGAATTTCTTGCTTCTAGAAATCGCGCAGCAAGAAGTACTCTGTCAATAGAACCAGGTTTCCTTGAAATCGATTGAGGCTCTGGGCTTCCAGCTAAAACACTGCTCTTGTGTCAAACTACATGAAACAAGCACTTTTCTTAAATAAATGTGAACTCTGCCTTTCATAGCAGCAAGGACCATTCAAGACACCAAATGAAAACAGCAAATTCTCTTGGGAGGGAGAAAGAAGTTGGCATTATCTTCAAAAGCAAAACTGAGCCATTTCACTGAAAAGAACTTCAAATGTGAGAAGCCAAATTGGTCTTCACTAAGCAACATCATTGCTTGGTCACTGTTTTCTAACAACTCTTGTCTTTTAGGCTTTGAGGCATATGTCTGCTGCAGAGATAGAAATGAGGATAGGAGAAATTAAATGACTACTATTAAAGGACTTCCCTGGTGGCTCAGATGGTAAAGCATCTGCCTACAATGAGGGAGACCTGGGTTCAATCTCTGGGTCGGGATTTCTTGGAGAAGGAAACGGCAATCCACTCCAGTATTCTTGCTTGGCAAATCCCACGGACAGAGGAGCGTGGTAGGCCACAGTCCACGGGGTTGCAAAGAGTCGGACACGACTGAGCGACTTCACTCACTTCACTCACTCACCTTTTACTTGACACCTACTTGGACTCTGTCTTCCCCTCCCTCCTCTTTGTCACTTTGGTTCTGTCCTTCATTCCTCCCTTTCCTCTTTCTCTCTTCATCTCCCTCCTGCCTTCCTTCTTTCCTTCCCTCTTAATGGTAATCTCTCTCCCCTAATTGGGGCCACACTTTTCTGGAACATTCTGACTACTCTTTCTCTTTCTTCTCCTCATTCTCCTCTCCTAAGGCTAATTCTGTCTTTTCCCCTCCAAACTCTACTGATTTCCTCAATCACCACCCCATATCCAGTACAGGAGCTAACATTTTCTAACAAGCTAAAACCACAAAGAACCGTGATGGCTAAGCTCTTGTGTGTGGAATACTCTAAGCAGAAAATTAGCAACTGGGGACAACAGGTGTGGTTCATTGACAAGAACTAGCTTGGAGGCCTGGAGCATCACTCTATTGCTGAGAGTAACTTTCAGATATTCTTTTTAAGGGTACTTCAAATGCAATCCCATCCACGGGGCAATTTCACCTCCAAGAAATATCTTATGATTCTTCATTTTTTTTTTATGATTTATACCATTGGTGGTGGTTTAGTCTCTAAGTCATGTCCAATTCTTGTGACCTCATGGGCTATGGTCCTCCAGGCTCTTCTGTCCATGGGATTTCCCAGGCAAGAATACTGGTGTGGGTTGGCCTTTCCTTCTCCAAATTTATAGCATCATTCAACAGAAAACAGCATTTGTTTCTTTTGCCTAAGAAACTGTGCTTCCTGGAGCTCCTCTCCATCATTTCAAGATCCTCTCCCCCTCCTATTTCTATGGCTCCATTTTCTGCCTACTAGTTTCCTTAGCCCACTGTACTTTTAAAAAATATTTATTTATTTATTTGGCTGCACTGGGTCTTAGTTACAGCATGCACTTCCCCCTCCCCTCAACTTACTTATTTTTAATTGAAGGAAAATTGCTTCACAATACTGTGTTGGCCTCTGCCATACATCAACATGGATCAGCCATAAGTATACATGTGTCCCCTCCCTCTTAAACCTCCCTCCCATCTCCCACCCCTTCCTACCCCTTTAGGTTGTTACAGAGCCCCCGTTTGAGTTCTCTGAGTCATACAGCAAATTCCCACTGGTTATCTTTGTTACACATGGTAATGTACATGCTTCCAAGTTACTCTTGGAAGAGTAACTCATTTGTCCCACCCTCTCCTTCCTTCCCCTCCATGCAGGATCTTTAGTTGTACCATGTGGGATCTAGTTCCCTGACCAGGAATTGAACCGTGGCCTCCTGCATTGGGAGCATAGAGTCTCAGCCACTGAACCACCAGGGAAGTCTCACCCATTCTATCTTCTTAATGATATGAGCAGGTATTTCAATTTTCTGGCTATATTTTAACTTTTGAAACTCTGTGTATATTTGATCTGAGGTTTCCCTGCCCCTCTGAGGGGCTCTGGGAGGCGGAATTGAATGCTCCAAAGAAGACTGTATTGTGTAACTCCACCATGAGATTTGGCACTTCATCCTGAAGCCTGCCCCCAGAACAACCCCTCAGGAATGTGGACAGGCAGAACTGAGACAGATGGAGCAGATGATGGAATTATTAGTTAAGATTAAAAGCATTTTTGTAGCATAAAAATTTTGGAAAATGTTGAGACACAAAACATATACACAGATCATTTTTTCCAAACACGAGACCAGAACACTTGGTCTGACATACTCAAAAAGTCTGACAAAAGGAAGAAGGATTTGAAATTAGCACTTCTCCAAAGAATCTTGTTTGATAGGAGTTTGTATATATAGGTTACAGAGAAACAGAGACATGAACTGGAAGGCAATGAACCACGTGTACATCATGTTGTGCTTCTCAAATGTTTCTATGCACATAACTGACCGAGGATGGTGATAAAAAGGCAGATTTTTGCTTTTACAGATCTGAAGTAGTGCCTGAGAAGGTATTTTCTGACAAGGACCCTGATTATTGTGCATTTCTGACATCACACATAGCCAGTGATGATGGCCTGAGGACCACCATTTAGAACCAACTATCCTGTGGGCCATGTCTTACTCATATTTGTCTCCCCAACAGCTGGTAAGAGTACACCAAACATGAAGATTTTTGTAAAACTGAATTGTATGCACTTTACATGTACACTAAATTATTTACTTTTCTAAGTAATATTAAAGCATAGGTGTTATCCTCGGCTTCCCTTGTGGCTCAGTTGGTAAAGAATCTGCCTGTAATGTAGGAGATGCCAGTTCGATCCCTGGGTGGGGAAGATCTCTGGAGAAGGAAATTGCAAGCCACTCCAGTATTCTTACCTGGAAAATCCCATGGATAGATGAGCCTGGTGGGCTACAGTCCATGGGGTCACAAGCAGTCAGACATGACTGAGCAGCTAACATACATACATGACATCATATTTTACCAATAGGCAAATATGAGAAGGGGACGACAGAGGATGGGATGGTTGGATGGCGTCACTGACTCAATGGACATGAGTTTGAATAAACTCCGTGAGTTGGTAATGGACAGGGAGGCCTGGCGTGCTGAAGTCTGCGGGGTCGCAAAGAGTTGGACACGACTGAGTGACTGAACTGAACTGAACTGAACTGAAATGTG
Organism: Bison bison bison; assembly: GCF_000754665.1. Taxonomy (NCBI): domain Eukaryota; kingdom Metazoa; phylum Chordata; class Mammalia; order Artiodactyla; family Bovidae; genus Bison; species Bison bison. The sequence continues at coordinate 11,972,533 of NW_011494640.1, read as the reverse complement.
AGTTCAAGCATTTAGTAATTCAGACCTGTATGAGTTATTCTAAAGATAAGCAATCATTACTGGCATGTAGGGTTCAAAACTTGTCAATGCAAGGAGCATCTTTGTTTTCAACTTAATTGCTTGATATGTCAAGATGACATTGGGAAGGTATTATGTTTAAGAGCATTTTATCTGGAGCCAGTCAGGCTGGTCTGAATTCCAATTTCAATCCTTACCAGCATTGCAATTTAAGCAAGTTCACTATCCACAGCAAGGCTTAGTGTACTCTGTGAAATGGGAATAATAGCAATTCTTGCCTCATGGAGAGGTTATGAAGGTTAAATGACTTACTATTTGTAAAACACTCAACATAGGCCCCGTCATACATCTTATGACAAAGCGTGGATCACATGGTGAGCCCAATAAAGAGCTAAGGATGTTTTACCCAGAGACTGACATATGCAATGCTTTGAAGAGCGTAACTTTTCTTGGAAATGCGTCCTGGAATTTCTCGTGGCTTACAGTTACTGGATGACTTTGTCCTATAAGAAAACTGTACCTTTCTATTTCAGTGCCCCAAATCAAAGTGAAGTCATCTCCATTTGAAAAGTAAACTAGTTTTCTTTCACTGGATATTTATAAATGCACTCAGAACAGGATTAGACATATTGTCAAAAGTGAGATGAAAATTCTCACAGAAACTCTTTTTGAGAATATGGCACATAGTTGCTTAAGGATCTCTCTAATACTTCCCCCCACCTCACCTCACTTTTTTTTTTAGAACAAGTTGGACTTACCAAGTTTTCCCTCCTAAGACTTTTGCCTCTGGCAAGAGGCACATTGTATATTTCCACCCACTGCCTTTTAATGACATGCAGAGAACAATGATTCACCCCAGTCAACATTCTAATATTATTGAAATATCTCCCTTAGTCCCCAACACAATTTTCAAAACATATGAGTCAATAAGAACAAAGGGCATCAAACTGTCTTTGCTAAGTCATTTTATGTTCCTCTCCTTCTGCCTAAATTCCCTCTGATCTGTAGTTTACCAGCCAGCAAGAAGACAAATGATATTCCTAGTTAATTAATCAAAAATCACCCCCCTGTTATTTAGTAATATCCACAACTGCTTACAGATTGGCCACATTTAAGCCTATTTCATTGGTTTTTTATAGATTCAATTGTACTTTAGCTACATTCAAAGAGTGACATTAAATCTATTTCACCTCAGATTTTCACTTAATCTAATGAATTTGGGCCTCATTTGGAAATGATCACATCATTCACGAGGTACTGTAAGAATCTATGATATGAAGCTGGATGATCCAAAATGATGCTGACCAGTGGGCCTTGATTCTTTGATGTCCAGCTTTTGAAAATGGAAACAAGTCAGAAGGAGCATTTCAAAAGGAAACTACAGCAAACTCAGTTTCCTTGAATTAGCCACTCAGTACCAGGGGAAATAGTCTTTCTGCCTCCTGCTGCTAATCAGCTTGTGCCCCAGGCTTAAGGGCATTTTAATATTTTAACACTCCTCTTTTGGCTTGCAGCCCTGCAGATTTTTAATAGAAGGCTAAAGTTAACAATTAATTAGCACAGTCACACAGCACTGAAAGGGATTTGGACTAGTCTGAAAGAAAAGCTGATGGAAGCAAGTAAAACATTGGAGAACTGGGTTCTGATGTGACCGCTGTAGTCCTGATCCATGGACCTTTGATTCCTTCTGTCTTTGTGATAGGGCTTTGGCATGTCAGGTTAAGAATTTGCTTGCTGGCTGGCTTTCTCTCTTTTCTTCCCTCTTTCCTCCTCCCTTCTTTCTTTCCTTCCTTTCTTCCCTTTTCTCTCTCCTTTTCTCTCTCTTTCTAAAATATAAGATTTTTTTTTCTCTACTAGTGAGTATTTTATGCCAGTAAAAATAGAATGGGATTTTCTATCAACACTGTAATCCCAAACAATTCACTATTTGAGGCCAGGGATTTTAATCTGAAAATGAAGGAGTCGAATTAGTCTCTGAGGTCTGTTTTACTCTGAAAAGTTTTATTCAGAGTAAATGGAGCACAAGGACAAATGTGATGTTTGTTGACATTGACAGATATTCAGTGGGGACCATATTAAGTAGGATATAACAATCTACCCCCCAAAATGCAGCCTGTTGCCTTTGCTATATAGAAAACAGTTGATATTTAGTTGCTAAGCGGTGACTGACTTTTCTGTGACCTCATGGACAGCAAGGAGCTCAAACCAGTCAATCCTAAAGGAAATCAATCCTATATATTCTTTGGAAGGACAGATGCTGAAGCTGAAACTCCAAAACTTTGGCCACATAATGTGAAGAGCTGACTCATTGGAAAAGAGTCTGATCCTGGGAAAGATTGAGGGCAGGAGGAGAAGGGGGCGACAGAGGACGAGATGGCTGGAAGGCATCACTGACTCAATGGACATGAGTTTGAGCAAATTCCAGGAGATGATGAAGGACAGAGAAGCCTGGTGTGCTACAGTCCATGAGGCTGCAGAGAGTCGGACACGACTGAGGGACTGAACAACAAGGTGGACTGGAGCCATCCAGGCTCCTCTATCCATGGGATTTCCCAGGCAAGAATACTGGAGTATGTTGCCGTTTTCTTCTCCAGGGGATCTTCCCAACCCAGGGAGCAAACCCATGTCTCCTGCATTTCAGGTGGATTCTTTACCCCTGAGCCACAAGGAAAGCCTCCATAGATAAGAATAGTGAGGAGTGTAGCTGAATTGATTAAAGCCTGAGCACATACCACAACAGTGTTTGAAAATTCTGCCCTACTACTATGCAGACTGTCATTCATTCATTTATCCACCGTGATTCATCAGCCCTGTTACATGCTGGTATCTCTAACATGTGCTGGGAATATAGAGCTGAATTGAACATTATTACAAATGCATTTGATAGCATTTTTCAGGGAAATTTGGGTTAGACTTGTTCTGGCAACTCTCCTGACTCCTCTTTCAGTCTTCATAACTCTATCAGTTCAGTTCAGTTCAGTTCAGTGGCTCAGTCATGTCTGACTCTTTGCGACCCCATGAACTGCAGCATGCCAGGCCTCTCTGTCCATCACCAACTCCCAGAGTTCACCCAAACCCATGTCAATCGAGTCAGTGATGCCATCCAACAATCTCATCCTCTGTCGTCCCCTTCTCCTGCCCTCAATCTGTCCCATAATCAGGATCTTTTCAAATGAGTCAGCTCTTCGCATCAGGTGGCCAAAGTATTGGAGTTTCAGCTTCAACATCAGTCCTTCCAAAGAACATCCAGGACTGATTTCCTTTAGGATGGACTGGTTGGATCTCCTTGCAGTCCAAGGGACTCTCAAGAGTCTTTTCCAACACCACAGTTCAAAAGCATCAATTCT
>NW_011494640.1:11941209-11969068 GCF_000754665.1 Bison bison bison | reverse complement strand
TTTCTTTATAGTCCAACTCTCACATCCATACATGACCACTGGAAAAACCATAGCCTTGACTAGATAGATCTTTGTTGACAAAGTAATGTTTCAGCTTTGAAATATGTTGTCTAAGTTGGTCATAACTTTCCTTCCAAGGAGTAAGCGTCTTTTAATTTCATGGCTGCAATCACCATCTGCAGTGATTTTGGAGCCCAAAAAAATAAAGTCAGCCACTGTTTCTACTATTTCCCCATCTATTTGCCATGAAGTGATGGGACTGGATGCCATGATCTTAGTTTTCTGAATGTTGAGCTTTAAGTCAACTTTTTCACTCTCCTCTTTCACTTTCATCAAGAGGCTTTTTAGTTCTTTTTCGCTTTCTGCCATAAGGATGGTGTCATCTGCAAACGATTCCAGCTGTGCTTCCTCCAGCCCAGCGTTTCTCATGATGTACTCTGCGTATAAGTTAAATAAGCAGGGTGACAATATGCAGCCTTGATGTACTCCTTTTCCTATTTGGAACCAGTCTGTTGTTCCATGTCCAGTTCCAACTATTGCTTCCTGACCTGCATATAGGTTTCTCAAGAGGCAGGTCAGGTGGTCTGGTATTCCCATCTCTTTCAGAATTTTCCACAGTTTATTGTGATCCACACAGTCAAAGGCGTTGGCATAGTCTATAAAGCAGAAATAGATGTTTTTCTAGAACTCTCTTGCTTTTTCCATGACCCAGCGGATATCAGCAATTTGATCTCTGGTTCCTCTGCCTTTTCTAAATCCTGCTTGAACATCTGGAAGTTCACAGGTCATGTACTGAACCATGACTTGGAGAATTTTAAGCATCACTTTACTAGCGTGTGAGATGAGAGCAATTGTGCGGTAGTTTGAGCATTCTTTGGCATTGCCTTTCTTAGGGACTGGAATGAAAAGTGACATTTTCCAGTCCTGTGGCCACTGCTGAGTTTTCCAAATTTGCTGGCATATTGAGTGCAGCATTTTCACAGCGTCATCTTTTAGGATTTGAAATAGCTCAACTGGAATTCCATCACCTCCACTAGCTTTGTTCATAGTGATGCTTTCTAAGGCCCACTTGACTTCACATTCCAGGATGTCTGGCTCTAGGTGAGTGATCATACCATCGTGATTATCTGGGTCATGAAGATTTTTTTTGTACAGTTCTTCTGTGTATTCTTGCCACCTCTTCTTAATATCTTCTGCTTCTGTAAGGTCCATACCATTTCTGTCCTTTATTGAGCCCATCTTTGCATGAAATGTTCTCTTGGTATATCTAATTTTCTTGAAGAGATCCCCAGTCTTTCCCATTCTATTGTTTTCCTTTATTTCTTTGCATTGATTGCTGAGGAAGGCTTTCTTATATCTCCTTGCTATTCTTTGGAACTCTGCATTCAAATGCATATATATTTCCTTTTCTCCTTTGCTTTTCACCTCACTTCTTTTCACAGCTATTTGTAAGGCCTCCTTCAACAGCCATTTTGCTTTTTTGCATTTCTTTTTCTCAAATAACTCTATACTGTGAGTATAAGAAAGTTATATTGGGTAGCATTTTACACCTAAAATTTTTAGAAGTAAAATGACTTGAAAGATAGAACAGGAAAAATTGGTCTTTCCATCTTTTTATCTCCCAAGCACCAAGAAAGGCTTAAGATATTTGTCAGACTAATAAATATTTATCAACATTATGTGCTAGTTACTGGGTTATTATTTGATTTTTTTTTTTTTTTTTGGTAAACTGGTACTTACCACGTGGTGCTGTGGTAAAGAATCCACTTGCCAATGTGGGAGACAGTAGAGACATGGGTTCAACCCCTGGGTGAGGAAGATCCCCTGGAGGGAGTAGTGGCAACCCATTCCAGTATTCTTGCCTGGAAAGTTCCACAGACAGAGGAGCCTGGCAGGCTACAGTACATGGGGTCCCAAAAGAGTCAGACATGACTGAGTACACTTGGTAAACTACACTGAGGTAGAATTACATATAATACATAAAATAAATCATACATATTTTAAGTATAAAATTTGATGATATTTAAGAAATGTTTACTCCATGTTGATGATATTTGAGAGTTGATGCTTTGAACTGTGGTGTTGGAGAAGACTCTTGAGAGTCTCTTGGACTGCAAGGAGATCCAACCAGTCCATCCTAAAGGAAATCAGTCCTGAATATACTTTGGAAGGACTGATGCTGAAACTGAAGCTCCAATACTTAGGCTACCTGGTGCCACGAGCTGACTCACTAGAAAAGACCCTAATGCTGGGAAAGATTGAAGGTGGGGGGAGAAGGGACGACAGAGGATGAGATGGTTTGAATGCATCAGTGACTCAATGGACATGAATTTGAGCAAGCTCTAGGAGATGGTAATGGAGAGGGAAGCCTGGCATGCTGCAGTCCATGGGGTCACAAAGAGTCGGACATGATTGAGCGACTAAACAGCAAGGGATATTCAACATCTTTCCATGTCCTTAATAACCACTTACATAATTTATTTTGTAAAGCGTCTTTACAAAACAAACTTTTGAATTATAAGAGTTCTTATATATTCTGGATACAAAGTTCATGTGAGAGATATATTTTTATTTTAATTTGTGTCCTGCCTTTCTGCTTTCTTAATGGTCTTTTGATGAACAGGAGCAAACTTTTATTTTTTTAATGAAAAGTTTTCCTTTCCTTTCTTTTCTTCTTTTTTCTTTTTAAGATTTATTTATTTTTAGCTGTACTGGGTCTTTGTTGCTGCATGTGGGCTTTCTCTAGTAGTGGTGAGCATGGGGAAATCTTTAGCTGCAGTGCCCAGGTTTCTCATGGCGGTGGCTTCTCTTGCTGCAGAGCACAGGCTCTAAGGCGCACGAGCTTCCATAGTTGCAGCATGTGGGCTCAGTAGTTGTGCCTTGTGGGACGTAGATCATAGGTTCAACAGTTGTGGCGCACAGGCTTAGCTCTCCCTCTGTATGTGGGATATTAGTTCCCAGACCAGGGATTGAACACATGTCCCCTGCATTAGTGGGTGAATTTTAAACAACTGGACCACCAGGGAAGTCCCAGATTTTTGCTTCTGACAAAGCCTAATTTATGAATTTTATGTTTAGTGATTTTCATGTCTGTGTATATATGCCTTTATCTTGCAAGGGTTTTTTGATTGTTGTTTTCTTTCAGGAGCTTTAGAGTTTTCCCTTTACCTTTAGATCTATGGTTCATCTTGAATTAATCTTTGTGTATGTGTGAGGTTCTTTTTTTCCTTGATAAACATTCAGTAGTATCAGCATTTGTTGAGATTTTTCTTTTCCCATTGAATGGCTTTGATACATTTGTCAAAATCAATTCATCATATATGTATGAATCTACTTCTGGACTCTTTATTTTATCCCATTAATAAAATTGTATGTTGTTGCTTAGTTGCTAAGTCATGTCTGACTCTTTGGACTGCAGGACGCCAGGCCTCCCTGTCCATCACCAGTTCCTGGAGGTTACTCAAACTCATGTCTATTGAGTCGGTGATGCCATCCAACCATCTCATCCTCTCTCATCCCCTTCTCCTCCCACCTTCAATATTTCCCAGCATCAGGGTCTTTTCAAATGAGTCAGTCTTCACATCAGGTGGCCAAAGTATTGGAGTTTCAGCTTCAGCATCAGTTCTTCCAATGAATGCTCAGGACTGATTTCCTTTAGGATGGTGTTTAGTACAACCTGGTTATAAATATTTAACTATAAATATTTCCTATATGCACTTTATCAGATTGAGAAAGCTCTTCTGATTTTGTTGAGAATTTTATTATGAATAAATGACTAAACAATTTTGCTAGAGGTTGATCAACTTTACTGTTCTTTTTAAAGAAGAAGTGTTTATTTTTCTCTATCTTTTTGTCTTTTCTCTGCCTTCAATCTTTCCCAGAATCAGGGTCTTTTCCAATGATTTGGCTCTTTGAATCAGGTGGCCAAAGGACTGGAGCTTCAGCCTCAGCATCAGTCCTTCAAATGAATAGTCAGGATTGATTTCCTTTAGGATGTACTGGTTGGATCTCCTTGCTGTCCAAGGGACTCTTAAGAGTCTTCTCCAATCCCACAGTTCAAAAGCATCAATTCTTCAGTGCTCAGCCTTCTTTATGGTCCAACACTCACATCCATACATGACTACTGGAAAAACCACAGCTTTCACTAGACAGACCTTTGTTGGCAAAGTAATTCCTCTGCTTTTCATTATGCTATCTAAGTTTGTCATAGTTTTTCTTTCAAGGAACCAGCATCTCTTAATTTTCCTTTAATTTCCTTAAAGGTCTTTAATTTCCTCAAAAGAGAAATGCCTTACTAAAATATAAGCTTTATGAGGACATACATTTTATCTATGTTGTTTTCAAATATTTTATCATCTGAAACTGCCAGGCTAATATTAGGTATTCAATAAGTATTTGTGCCTAAGTGATTGAGCTAATATAACTAACTTTGATCTTTGATTCTACTTAAGTTAAAAATGACCAGTAATTGAGTTTCCTTAGCCTTTTCTTTGACTATTATTTCTAAGAGATATAGGTGTTCAAGACGAAAAAGATTCAATGACAAAAAATTGGGGAAAACACTGTCCTAACCATCTCCTCTTGGAAATTAATAATACAAATGATCATATAAAAGTTTTGAAAACCCCACAGCAAAGAAATCTTCTACTATAAAGAAAAGGAAGTCAAATTCTTTATCTGCAAGAAATTTATTGTTTAGAAAGGAGATAGAAAAAAAAAGTAGAAATTGCTATAGACTATAGAAAGCACAGTAGAACAAGGAGGAAGAAGCAGTGTTCAGAGAGTTACATAACCGTTTCAAGAAGGCTGAAATCACTTTTCGTTGAGATAGGGTAGGGGGATTTCATAAACAAAATGATCTTTCAGCTGGCCCTTGAAGATGGGTAGGAAGGTGTGGGTTGTAGAGGACATACTAGGCAGAAGGAATAACAGGAGTGATGCCACGGAGTCAGGAACATGTGTTAAATTCAACAAGAGAATAGGGCAGCAGTGAGAAATGGAGCTGGACAAATGTTTTGGAGACATCTTGTGAAGCTTTTGAACATAAGTTATGATGCACATGTACAACCCTTGGTCGAATCCCTTGGACCACCAACGGTTTCTGAAAATGGGAGTTAAGATTGGAACGCTGTGCTGCTAAGCTTTCTACGAACAATTCTGTCTCGCTAGAAGATTAATTTACCTCATTTACCCGTGTCTGTTTTTCATATTACTAGGAAAACTTTCCATTATATTTCCCTGGGAAAGAATGGTAAAGCACGTTAAGTGCATTCTTAGATTTTAATCTCCCCACCAGTGCAGTATACATTCACTCTTCATTGTGTGTGTTCATTGGAAACATTTCTCTATTTTATTATTTTCATTTCTATTCTATCTCCATCAGCTTGGCTCATTCAAATATACATTTGAATTCAAATATACTAGTTTGCTATTGTTTTCAAAGTAGAGAAAATGTGTCATCTTTTCGCTTGCATTTTTTTCAAATCATTAATTATATTTTAGTTTAAGAGAAAACAAATACAGATCTAACCCTCCCCATAATTCAAGACATTGGTAAAATGGTGCCTTTCATTTGTTTCTCTGAGTTAATCAAACACTGTACTAAGATCTTTCCATAACACTGTTTACTTTCCTTCATAGATTTAATATAATCTTTCAAGTTTAGACATTATGTTGCCTTGAGAAATACATAATTTCAGAGAGTTTCAACCCGATATTTAAAGCAAGAATTTAAACAATCAGCTGAAGTTGAAGCTCTAATACTTCCTCAGTGTAAAAGACTCTGATACTGGCAAAGATTGAAGGCAAAAGAAAGTTTATGGCAGAGGATAAGATAGATAGCATCACTAACCCAATGGACATGAATTTGAGCAAATTCTGGGAGACAGTGGAGGACAAGGGAAGCTGGCATGCTGCAGTCCATATGGTTGCAAAGAGCCAGACAGGACTTAGTGACTGAACAACAACAACAGCAAAATAAATAATCATGTGTTTGGTTTAATTGAAAATAATTTCATTCTATTATTATCTCTATCTCTAAGACATCCATTAATTTCTCTGCAAGTGTATCACTAAAGAGATAAATGAATAAATAAATAAATATTACTGAATCACTGGAGAGAAAAATATTTTATATATTTTTATTTTATGTGTATATTTTATCCCATTACATATACATATATAATAAAATATATTTATTTTTAAAAACAATATTTATTCATTTTTTTAATGACTCAATTACAAAGAAATTAATGAATACAGTTTAATGTTACTTTAAGGATGTTTACTTCCTGGATTGCTAGAAAAGTTCACTCAATAAAAACATGATCTTAAAATTGACACTGAGAAGGTCTCAAAAATATCATTGCTAATGTTTTGAAAATTGTGGCTTAAGTTGCATAATTTGCATAAAAGAATAGTGCAGAGAACAATTTTTGGAGAAAATTTGAAATTTAGATTCTTATAGAGTAGGAGCAAGGATGTTAGTATTTATTTGAATCAGTTACCATATCTAAATAAACTAGACTAGAAAAGTATATTCATAGCGTTTTTACCCATATAGTGAATATCAGATATTCTTGAAATCACATATATTGTCTTATTATCCCAAATCATCTACCTTCATTTAGTGAACTACTTAATGTTTACAAATGTATGCTTTCCATAAATACATGAGAATATATTTACTCAGATTTTACACTGTGTTTCTATTTTAATATAAAAGCATGAAATTGTATTTTTTATTTCTTGCCAGTTTTATAAGTAAAAATTAGTGTCAAACAAGTTTCCTAGAAGTAGACATAGATATCTTTATTCAGTTATTTTTTTATTCTTCAGAGGTAATTCATATTTTAATTAATTGAATCATTTAATAATGGTGGTGATGGAATTCCAGTTGAGCTATTCCAAATCCTGAAAGGTCATGCTGTGAAAGTGCTCAATATGCCAGCAAATTTGGAAAACTCAGCAGTGGCCACAAGACTGGAAAAGGTCACTTTTCATTCCAATCCCTACGAAAGGCAATCCCGAAGAATGCTCAAGCTACCACACAATTGTATTCATTCCACAACCTAGTAAAGTAATGCTTAAAATTCTTCAAGCCAGGCTTCAGCAATAAGTGAACCATGAGCTTCCAGATGTTCAAGCTGGTTTTAGAAAAGGCAAAGGAACCAGAGATCAAATTGCCAACATCTGCTGGATCATTGTAAAAGCAAGAGAGTTCCAGAAAAACATGTATTTCTGCTTTATTGACTATGCCAAAGCCTTTGACTTTGTAGATCACAATAAACTGTGGAAAATTCTGAAAGAGATGGGAATACCAGACCACCTGACCTGCCTCTTGAGAAACCTGTATGCAGGTCAGGAAGCAACAGTTGGAACTGGACATGGAACAACAGACTGGTTCCAAATAGGAAAAGGAGTACGTCAAAGCTGTATATTATCACCTTGCTTATTTAACTTATAGCAGAGTATATCATGAGAAACACTGGGCTGGAGGAAGCACAAGCTGGAATCAAGTTTGCCAGGAGAAATATCAATAACCTCAGATATGCAGATGACACCACCCTAATGGCAAAAAGCAAAGAAGAACTAAAAAGCCTCTTGATGAAAGTGAAAGAGGAGAGTGAAAAAGTTGGCTTAAAGCTCAACATTCAGAAAACGAAGATCATGGTATCCGGTCCCATCACTTCATGGCAAATAGATGAGGAAACAGTAGAAACAGTGGCTGACTTTATTTTTCTAGGCTCCAAAATCACTGCAGATGGTGATTGCAGCCATGAAATTAAAAGACGCTTACTCCTTGGGAGGAAAATTATGACCAACCTAGACAGCATATTTCAAAGCTGAGACATTACTTTGCTAACAAAGATCTGTCTAGTCAAGGCTATGGTTTTTCCAGTGGTCATGTATGGATATGAGAGTTGGACTATAAAGAAAGTTGAGCACCAAAGAATTGATGCCTTTGAATTCTGGTGTTGGAGAAGACTCTTGAGAGTCCCTTGGACTGAAAGAAGATCCAACCAGTCCATCCTAAAGGAGATCAGTCCTGGGTGTTCATTGGAAGGACTGATGCTAAAGCTGAAACTCCAATACTTTGGCCACCTGATGCGAAGAGCTGACTCATTTGAAAAGACCCTAATTCTGGGAATGGTTGAGGGGAGGAGGAGAAGTGGACAACAGAGGATGAGATGGATGGATGGCATCACCGACTCGATAGACATGGGTTTGGGTGGACTCCAGGAGTTGGTGATGGACAGGGAGGCCTGGCATGCTGCAGTTCATGGGATCACAAAGAGTCAGATATGACTGAGTGACTGAACTGAACTGAATAATAGTGGTACATTTTCTAATCGGAATATTCATTGTCGTCATCATTTTGTAAATATCCCTGAAAACAATGTTATTCAATGGGCACCATTTTTACAGAATTTTCTTTAAAAATCCATACAAAAATCATAAACTATGGTGAACTCACTTGAATGGCTTACAGCTCTATTTCAAAAGAACCAGAATATTTTCTGCTCAAAGATTTGGTGGATGAAGAGAGGTCACTGGGATTAGTGACATCAATAGCCAATCATATGCAATCAGCTTTTTATGAAGCTATAATCTATTTAATCATTCAGTAAGCAATAGACCATGGATAAGTACATCAAAGCTGAGGTCTCAGTACTGACTGCATTATTCCCTCACTAACAATGGAAAGAAGATAGGTGAGACAGGAGGGATGTTTATTCAGTTATTAAACATAGAGTTTGTAAAAAATGATGTCGTGAGTCCTTCTACATAAACTTTTATGTGCCTATCCAATTCTTCAATTCAGTTCAGTTCAATCACTCTTTGTAACCACATGGACTACAGCACACCAGGCCTCCCTGACCATCATCAACTCCTGGGGACTATTCAAACTCATGTCTATTGAGTCGGTGATGCCATCCAACCATCTCATCCTCTGTTGTCCCCTTCCTCTCTTGCCCTCAATCTTTCCCAGCATCAGGGATTTTCAAATGAGTCAGCTCTTCGCATCAGGTGGCCAAAGTATTGGAGTTTCAGCTTAAACATCAGCCTTTCCAATGAACGTTCGGGACTGATTTCATCTAGGATGAACTGGTTGGATCTTGCAGTCCAAGAGACTCTCAAGAGTCTTCTCCAACATCAGAGTTCAAAAGCATCAATTTTCCAGTGCTCAGCTTTCTTTATACTCCAACTCTCACATCCATATATGACTACTGGAAAAACCATAGCCTTGACTAGATGGACCTTTGTTGGCAAAGTAATGTCTCGGCTTTTAAATAAGCTGTCTAGATTGGGCATAACTTTCCTTCCAAGGAGTAAGCGTCTTTTTATTTCATGGCTGCAGGCACCATATGCAGTGATTCTAGAGCCCCAAAAAATAAAGTCTGGCATTGCTTCCACTGTTCCCCATCTATTTGCCATGAAGTGATGGGACCAGATGCCATGATCTTTGTTTTCTGAATGTTGAGCTTTAAGCCAACGTTTTCACTCTCCTCTTTCACTTTTATCAAGAGGCTCTTTAGTTCTTCTTCACTTTCTGCCATAAGGGTGGTGTCATCTGCATATCTGAGGGTATTGATAATTCTCCCGGCAAACTTGATTCCAGCTTGTGCTTCATCCAGCCCAGCATTTTTCATAATGTACACTGCATATAAGTTAAATAAGCAAGGTGACAATATACAGCCTTGATGTACTCCTTTTCCTATTTAGAACCAGTCTGTTATTCCATGTCCAGTTCTAACTGTTGCTTCCTAACCTGCATACAGATTTCTCAAGAGGCAAGTCAGGTGGTCTGGTGTTCCCATTTGTTGAAGAATTTTCCACAGGTTATTGTGATACACACAGTCAAAGGCTTTGGCATAGTCAGTAAAGCAGAAATAGATGTTTTTCTGGAACTCTCTTCCTTTTTCCATGATCCAGCAGATGTTGGCAGTTTGACCTCTGGTTCCTCTGCCTTTTTTAAATCCAGCTTGAACATCTGGAAGTTCATGGTTCACATATTGTTGAAGCCTGTCTTGGAGAATTTTGAGCATTACTTTGCTAGCATGTGAAATGAGTGCAATTGTGCGGTAGTTTGAGCATTCTTCGGGATTGCCTTTCTTAGGGATTGGAATGAAAAGTGACCTTTTCCAGTCCTGTGGCCACTGCTGAGTTTTCCAAATTTGCTGGCATGTTGAGTGCAGCACTTTCACAGCATCATCTTTTAGGATTTGAAATAGCTCAACTGGAATTCCATTACCTCCACTAGCTTTGTTCATAGTAGTGCTTCCTAAGGCCCACTTGACTTCACATTCCAAGATGCCTGGCTCTAGGTCAGTGATCATACCATCATGATTATCTGGGTCATGAAGATCTTTTTTGTACAGTTCTTCTGTGTATTCTTGCCACCTCTTCTTAATATCTTCTGCTTCTGTTATGTCCATACCATTTCTGTCCTTTATTGAGCCCATCTTTGCATGAAATGTTCCCTTGGTATCTCTAATTTTCTTGAAGAGGTCTCTAGTATTTCCCATTCTATTGTTTTCCTCTATTTCTTTGCACTGATCACTGAGGAAGCCTTTTTTTTTTTTTAATCTCTCCTTGCTATTCTTTGGAACTCTGCATTCAAATAGGTATATCTTTCCTTTTCTCCTTTGCTTTTGGCTTTTCTTCTTTTCACAGCTATTTGTAAGGCCTCCTCAGACAGGCATTTTGCTTTTTTGCATTTCTTTTTCTTGGGGATGGTCTTGATCCCTGTCTCCTGTACAATGTCACGAACCTCCGTGCATAGTTCATCAGGCACTCTATCAGATCTAGTCCCTTAAAACTGTTTCTCACTTCCACTGTATAATCATTAGGAATTTGATTTAGGTCATACCTGAATGTCTAGTGGTTTTCCCTATTTACTTCAATTTAACTCTGAATTTGGCTATAAGGAGTTCATGATCTGAGCCACAGTCAGCTCCCAGTTTTGTTTTTGCTTACTGTATAGAACTTCTCCATCTTTTGCTGCAAAGAATATAATCAATCTGATTTCGTTGTTGACCATCTGGTTATGTCCACGTGTAGAGTCTTCTCTTGTGTTGTTGGAAGTGGGTGTTTGCTATGATCAGTGCATTCTTTTGGCAGAACTCTACTTGCTTTTGCCCTGCTTCATTCTGTACTCCAAGGCCAAATTTGCCTGTTACTCCAGGTGTTTCTTGACTTCCTACTTTTGCCAGTCCCCTATAATGAAAAGGACAATTTTGGGGTGTTAATTCTGGAAGGTCTTGTAAGTCTTCATAGAACCATTCAACTTCAGCTTCTTCAGCATTACTGGTCGTGGCATAGACTTGAATTACCGTGTATTGAATGGTTTGCCTTGGAAATGAACAGAGATCATTCTGTTGTTTTTGAGATTGCATCCAAGTACTGCATTTCGGACTCCTTTGTTGACTATGATGGCTACTCCATTTCTTCTAAGGGATCCTTGCTTTAAAATAACTTATTAGGATGAAAGATTTTATGAGTCTTGGTATGTATTTCCAAGTTACTCTTCATAATACTATGAGAATACTGTTTCACAATATTCACATCAAAAATTGGGCATTATAAATTCCAAAAATTAATTCATTTGATAGGTGAAATGCTATTGCATTATTAAAAACTTGCATTTATTTTATGTTTAGTGAATTTGAACATGATTAAATAAATTTTATAGTGTCACCATGTAATGAGATATTGTATCTCCATCCTAAATTATGGTTTTCTCCCTACTTGAAATTTCCAATCAGTCTTTATTTTATGCAAATTCTAAAGTTCTGGTGTCTTAAGTGAATAAAACCAGGTAAACAGCAATCCAAATGGAAATGCTGTCATCCTGTTCATGTCGATGAGAGATCAATATGTAATAGGAACTGTTGTGAACACTACACATAACAAAGTCTTTCCATTCTTACAGCAATGCTATGCACGCATGCTAAGTCACTTCAATCATGTCCGACTCTGTGTGACCATATGGACAGCAGCCCACCAGGCTCCTCTGTCCATGGGATTCTCTGGGCAAGAATACTGGAGTGGGTTGCCATTTCCTTCTCCACACAGCAATCCTATAAGCTGGTATTATTATCCTTCCATTTGAAAATGAGGAAGCCAAAGCACGTGGAAGCTCAATATGGTGCCTGGATCCATACAGCCAGCAAATAAGCAGGCTGGGACTCATATTCAGGTAATATTGCTCCAAAAGTGATGCTCTTCCTGTTTATATTATACTCCAAGGCTTAATCGAGTCTGGAGATGCTATGCATGACTGTGGACTCAGAACTGCCTCACTAAAAGAATCAACAACAGTTGCACTGGAAGAGGGTTACATTCACAAGGAACCTCACAAGTTAACTAAAATTATTCATTCTCATAGTGCCAAGAATTAAAGCTCTTCTTAACTGAGCTTCTTTGTCTTTCTTAGGGAAAAGAAAGTATTTCACTGGATTATGAAGCCCAATAAATGCTCTATTCCTCTGCAGCTCTTTCAATATCATCATTAGTTCTAGGACCCCAGAAAGCTCTGAAATGTTCTTTAAATCATACCTATACTAAACAGTCATTTGCATTATGAGCACTTTCCAAATGTACTGCTCCAGTATGAGGGTGATGTGAAAAACAAACAAAATCTCTTTATAATAAAATTATTTTCTTATGAGAATCAACTTTTCTGATCACAGAGCTTATATTCCTCGTTGGATTGCTTAAGCTTTATCTCTATCACACAACTTTATCAGTTGAAGAGACAAGTCATTATTTTCAGTGATGACAACTCAAACAAATCTGATATCTGCAGAACCAACAGCTATTTCAAGATTATCATAAAGGCTTCAGGCTCATAACACTAAAGAAAAGATTCAAATTGCATTGGTAATGATATAATTAAAAGTGAACGCTTTTTTAGAAAACAAAATACCCCAAAATGATGGACATAGATTGTGAAAATGTGGATATAGGGATGAGTTGTGTTGTGCTTAGTCGCTCAGTCATGTCCAACTCTTTGCGACCCCACGGACCATAGTCCACCAGGCTCTTCTATCTGTGGGGATTCTCTGGGCAAGAATACTGGAATGGGTTACCATGCCCTCCCTCCAGGGGATCTTCCCAACCCAGGGATTGAACCCAGGTCTCCCATATTGCAGGCGGATTCTTTACCAACTGAGTCACCAAGGAAGCAGATAAGGGGATAATAGTGGATTATTACAGCTCCTACATGATATGAGGGTTTCTTAGACAATGAGAGAAGGGATATATTTACACAATTGAGATAAAGAGTACCTCAGTTTTACCTGGTATTTTATGACTAATATGCTAAGGGGAAGAAACATCAAAAATCAGAAGGGCTCAGGGACTTCTCTGGCAGTCCAGTGGTTAAGACTTCACCTTCCAATGCAGGGGATATGGGTTCCATCCCTGGTCAAGGATCCCACGTGCCTCCTGGCCAAAAAACCAAAACATAAAACAGAAGTAATATTGTAACAAATTCAATAAAGACTTTAAAATATGGTACATATCAAAAAAAAAATCTTAAAAAAAATCAGAATTGTTGTTCAGTTGCTAAGTTGTGTCTGACTCTTTGCGACCCCCATGGGCTGAAACATGTCTGGCTTCCCTTTCCTCCACTATCTCTCAGAGGTTGCTCAAACTCATGTCCATTGAGTCGGTAATGCCATCCAACCATCTCATCCTCTGTCTCACCTTCTCATAATAAAGCCTCAAAAAAAAATCAAAATAGCTCATGTCTATTATAACATAATGGTAAATATTTGGAAGTCAGTAACTCCTTTGCCTTCAAAGAATGAAGTCAATAACTTAAATGGTTGTAGAAAACACCTCCAGCATTGATAAATAACATTTTTCAGCAGATGAGAATGTGAATAAACATTTTGGCATGAGGTGGGGAAGGTGGAAAACAAAAATAGGGCACACTGAGTATCTCTAGGAAAGTTTGATGCTCTTTCTTTTTGGAACAACTTTGCCCAAGCATCACAGCAAAAGCTGAAAAGATTGACACTGGAAGTTTTGATTTCACATATATCTTTTTTCTTACAGAAGCTTGATGTATAAGAATTATGTGAACTATTTTTGAAGGGCTTTATCAATTCTAATAGCTATTACTACATCTAGGTCCTTGAATTCAGGGTCTCTGTTATGTACTGAAAACTTGAAGGCTAAACGTGCTTTACTTTCATTGTCCCTTGATGGGTGGCTTTTTTTGCAAATATATAGAGCTGTAACCTTGAACCTCAGTTGCTGTCAAGCTTAGGCAAGATTAAGCTTTCTGAGACCTTCTTCCCAGCACAGTATTGATTGCCTATGGATACTTGATATGAGGGTTGCTTTTAATTCCCACAAAATTTCTCTTTACAATTAAACTTCAGCAGCAGCATGATTTGTGCAGCAACTTAGGTCTGTGTAAGAACTCAAGGGCACCTTACGCGATAAATGTGGCCACTTTTTCCTTTAATATTTTCCCCTCTAAGCTAAGTTATGGTTCTAGCTTTCAAATAAATTGATTCACTGGCCGGATCCAGGTGGAATTTTACTTCTCTTAGTTAGACCTGAGTTGCTTTGACAGTTCCCCCAGGAAATGGATGGACAGCCTCCTATAATGGTGTAAATATGTCTTGAGAGAGCCAGATCTTTGACAAGGGGCTATTTTTTTTTATTACATCCTATGTTCACTAGTGGAAGCTTTCTGAAAAGAAGCCAAACCAAGCCCTCACAAAACTGCTTCCTTTTTGCCTCTTTTCCTCCATCACCCTCCCACCCCCCAACCAGCAACCACCAGTTTGTTCTGTTTCTAAATAGGTGAAAGGGTTTAAGAGGTACTCAACTTCCAGCCATAAAACACTAAGTCACAAGATGTAATATACAGATGCCCTGTTGGGTAGGAAGTTAGACATGTGCAAGGAGGGGTGGCCTGATTGAAAGGGATGCAAGCTGTTCTCTAAACCCCATGGCAGACACACCCAGGAGAGCTCACAGATATGCTACAAAATTACCACAGAGACTTTCCCAATGCCTACACATGAGCCCAAGGCACACAGTGGATACAAATTAACCATACAGGCTTCTCCAAGTTACCTTAGGCATCTTGGGCCCCATTGTACTGTTTAGTTGCTGCTGCTGCTGCTAAGTCGCTTCAGTCGTGTCCGACTGTGTGCGACCCCAGAGACGACAGCCCACCAGGCTCCCCCGTCCCTGGGATTCTCCAGGCAAGAACACTGGAGTGGGCTGCCATTTCCTTCTCCAATGCATGAAAGTGAAAAGTGAAAGTGAAGTCGCTCAGTCGTGTCTGACTCTTAGCGACCCCATGGACTGCAGCCCTCCAGGCTCTTCCATCCATGGGATTTTCCAGGCAAGAGTACTCTAACTCTTTGCAATCCCATGGACTGCAACCTGCCAGGCACCTCTGTCCATGGGTATTCTCCAGGCAGGAATACTGGAGTGGATAGTCAAGAATACTGGAGATCCATTTCTCCAATGGATCTTCCCAACCCAGGAATTGAACCCAGATGTCCTGCATTGCAGGCGGATTCTTTACCTTCTGAGCCACCAGGGAAGCCCAAGAACCCATCAAGAGTTCATAAATATTTCATATATATATATATATATATACACACACACACACATATATATATCTGATTATAACAGACTGAATTATGGGAAGACATAAACAACAGAGCCTGCTGTTATATAACTTGTAATTGCCAATCAGCCTTGAGCATAAGCCCATTTGCATTCCCTTTCATTGACTGGTGGTAGATAGAAGCCTTATTTTGCACAAGGCACAGCCAAAGGAGGAAATGAGAAGTATAAAAGTGGGGGGTGGACGCCAAGAAGGAACGGGAGGAAGACTCCTTTGGGGTCGGCATTCTCCTGTGTCTTGGGAGTGACTGTCTAATAAAATATCTGAGCTGTAACTTCTTGGTTGTTCTAAACCCTTTCATCGTTCCAAATTTTTGTTGTGATGAGATAAGAACTGAGGAAGAGAAACTGACCTGATGTAGGGACACATAAAACGTGCTCATAGGGATGAAGTGTATGGACACAAATGGAAGCGTGTAATGCATATAGAGGAATGCAACATGCAGGGAGTCAAATATATTGTAACAGCTTTGTATGGTGATGAATGTAACTTCTCTTATTGTAGTGATTACTCCACAGTATGTAAAAATATCAAATCACTACGTTACATACCTGAAACTGATATAATATTGTATGTCAATTATAACATTTAAAGCTTGCAATGCCAGTAACCTTCTGACAAGTGTAACTAGATGAGGATTAGAGACCTAAACAACTTTGGCAAAGATTCTCCTGAGAAAATACTGCAAAAGATATCTTTATCAATTAGAGATTTGTCTTTAATCTTGTAATTATGGTCATTTCTCAGGAATGCTTGTAAATCATGTAGAATCCTTGATTAGATATGATATAAATTTAGATTTCACAGCCACACAAACGGATTTGAAAAGGCCTTCTCAAGGCTTACTTGATTTTTAAAACCCACATATTGTATTACTGAACGTGTAATCCATACAGAGATTGAGAGTCCAAATCAATATGCAGATACTCTTGAAAATGGTATTTGAACATGAAACACTTGCTGTGTTGACAAGAGTGTTATGCTCATGTGTTGTGGTAAGTTGCTAGTAAAGACAATCTTTTATTTCTGTGACGTATATTCATGTGTAAATTGAGTGTTTTCTTGAAGCAATACGAAAGACAAATGCTGCTATCAACATTCACCATTGGAAGGGGGGGTGTCTTTCATAAATTTTCAAAAATTGTTTCAAGGACCTATTTTTACTTTTATTTGTTAAAATAGATTTTATATTTTAGAATATTCTGTTTTAGATTCACAGAGAAAAATGACCAAAATGTACAGTGAGTTCTCATATAGTTCCTAACCTTCACGACA
The DNA here is from genome assembly GCF_000754665.1 of Bison bison bison. Classification (NCBI taxonomy): domain Eukaryota; kingdom Metazoa; phylum Chordata; class Mammalia; order Artiodactyla; family Bovidae; genus Bison; species Bison bison. The sequence continues at coordinate 11,952,126 of NW_011494640.1, read as the reverse complement.
TTTTTAAAAGTTAACTTCTATTTTTAAATATTTTAAGATTCATATGAAGTTGTGTCATTTTTTAAAGATATATCAGGTGATATTTGTGCTTCTCTTTCTGAGTTACTTTACTAGGTATGACAATCTCTAGGTCCATTTATGTTGCTGCAAATGGCATTATTGTGTTCTTTTTATGGCTGAGGAATATTCCACTGTACATATGTACCACATCTTGTTTATCCTTTCCTCTGTTCGAAGACATTTAAGTTGCTTCCATGTCCTAACTATTGTAAGTAGTGCTGCAGTGAACACTGGTGTGCCTGTATCTTTTTTAATTATGCTTTTCTCTGAATATACGCCCAGGAGTAGGATTGATGTATCATGTAGTAGCTCTACTTTTAGTTTTTTAGGGAACCTCCATAATGTTCTCCTTAGGGGCTGTGCAAACTCTCCAACAGTGTAGGAGGTTTCCCTTTTCTCCACACTGTCTCCAGCATTTATTGTTTGTAGATTTTTTGATGATGGCCATACTGACAAGTGTGAGGTGATAGCTTATTATAGTTTTGACTTGCATTTCTCTAATAATTAGTGTTTTTGTAAAAACCTAGAGAGTTATCAAGTACCTTTCACCCAGTTTTTTCAAATGATAATCTTATATAATCATATCCATAGTACATTATTCAAACAAGGACACTGATGTTGATACAGTGCTACTAACTCAAGAGCTTCCCTTGTTTCATCAGTTTTCACATGCATTTTTTAAACATTGGTGTATATGAAATCTTATTGTATTTGTAGATTCAAGGAAGTTTTTTAGTCTTGATGAAATCTAACTTGTCAAATTTTCCTTCATGAATTGTGCCTTTGGTGTCTTCTAAGAAGTCTTTGCCTAATCTTTCATATTGAGAGTTTTTCTTAAAAAGTTTTATAGTTTTGTATTTTCATTTACATCTATGATTCACTGAGATAATTTTTACATAAGGTATGAGGTTTAAATCAAGGTTCATTATTTTGCCTCTCAAAGTCCAATTGTTCCAGTACTGTTTGTTGAAAAGACTATATTCCTCCCATTAATTTGCCTTTGTATCTTTGTCAAATATCGGTTGGTTGTACTTGCCTGATGTTCTGGTGTCTATTCTATCGACTTATGTGTCCATTCTTCTGCCACACTATCTTGATTCAGTTCAGTTCAATTTGGTCGCTCAGTCGTGTCCGACTCTTTGCTACCCCATGAACTGCAGCACGCCAGGCCTCCCTGTCCATCACCAACTGCCAGAGTCCACTCAAACACATGTCCATTGAGTCGTGATACCATCCAACCATCTCATCCTCCGTCATCCCCTTCTCCTCCTGCCCTCAGTCTTTCTCAGCATCAGGGTCTTTTCAAATGAGTCAGCTCTTCACATCAGTTGGCCGAAGTGTTGGAGTATAGCTGTATAAGTCTTAAAATCAGGTAATGTAATATCTCCAACTTTATTCTTCTATTTAAAATGTGTTTTTTCTATTATTATTCCTATTCATTTTCATATAAAATTTACAGTAATTTAGTATACATCTATAAAGACTCATGCTGGAATTTTGATAGAAATTGTATCTAACCTGTAGATCAATTTGGGGAAAATTGACATCTTTACTATATTGTCTCCCAATTTATGAACAGATATTCCTCCATTTATTTAGGTCTTCTTTGATTTTTTTTATTAACATTTTGTAGCTTTAAGAATACATATCCTGTACATGTTTTGATAGATTTGTACTTAAAGATTTTAGAGTGATTATGCATTGCATCATGTTTTAAATTTCAATTTCCAATTGTTAATTGATTGCTTATAGAGATATAATTAAATTTTTGTGTTGGTCTTATCCATAGTCATTTTACTAAACTCACTGACTAGCTATAGAATTTTTTTCTGGGGTTCCTTATGATTTCCTATGAAGAAAATTAAGTTATCCACAAACAGGAAAGTTTAATTTTTGTTTTCCAACCTGTATGACTTTTATTTCCTTTCTTTACATGTATGAACTTTTAACTAAACAAACATATTTATTGAACTTTGAAATGAGCAAGACACTAACCTAAATAATGGGATCAGAAAGATGATAAATATTTGGTTGCTATTCTGAAGTAATATAATATTAGAAAAGTCATAAACATGCTCAGAACTTAATGCAATATGTTCTCTGTAAAAGTGCTAAAATAGATGTGTAAATAAAATGCTTGAAGACAATTATTTCAAGGCAACTGGAAGGCTTTACTGAGGAGATAACATTTAAAGGGTGTATAGGAATCACTTCATGGCAAATAGATGGGGAAACAGTGGAAACAGTGTCAGACTTTATTTTTGGGGGCTCCAAAATCACTGCAGATGGTGATTGCAGCCATGAGATTCAAAGACGCTTACTCCTTGGAAGGAAAGTTATGACCAACCTAGATAGCATATTCAAAAGCAGAGACATTACTTTGCCAACAAAGGTCTGTCTAGTCAAGGCTATGATTTTTCTATATGTCATGTATGGATGTGAGAGTTGGACTGTGAAGAAAGCTGAGTGCTGAAGAATTGATGCTTTTGAACTGTGGTGTTGGAGAAGACTCTTGAGAGTTCGTTGGACTGCAAGGAGATCCAACCAGTCCATTCTAAAGGAGATCAGTCCTGGGTGTTCTTTGGAAGGACTGATGCTAAAGCTAAAACTCCAGTACTTTGGCCACCTGATGCGAAGAGCTGACTCATTGGAAAAGACTTTGATGCTGGGAGGGATTGGGGGCAAGAGGAGAAGGGGACGACAGAGGATGAGATGGCTGGATGGCATAATCGACTCAATGAAGGTGAGTTTGAGTGAACTCCGGGAGTTGGTGATAGACAGGGAGGCCTGGCATGCTGCAATTCATGGGGTCACAAAGAGTCGGACGTGACTGAGGGACTGAACTGAACTGAACTGAGGAAGTGCAGATGTGTGAAAGTGAACTATGCATTAAAGGAACAGGAAGCATATAGAATAGAGGTGGGTGAGGAGAATGAGGAGAGAAAATGGTGATAAATAGGTCTAAGAAAATATTCTAGCAAAATTTTGAGGAATCTCTCCTGGAGACTAAATGCACTTTAGTACTTAAAACCAAGGTGCAAACATGCTTCAATATTTTATTTCTTTAAAAAAAAAAAAAAATCAGTTCTCTAGCTTCAAGCCTCAACTTAGTCAAAGGGAAAGTGAATCTCAGACAAGTCTGTGGGCTTCTGCCTACCCCTAGGCTAGAAAACAAGCCAAGAGGTCCAGTGCAGTTTAGAGAGACAGGCTGTCTGGGCTTTAGGCCACACGGCTCACCTTTGATGTACCCTGAGCCCATGTCCACAGGAACATAGCTCAAGCACATCTATAGAGACTCCCGCTGGAGTTTTGGTAGAAATTGCGTTAAATCTATTGATCAGTTTGGGGAGAACTGACATCTTTACTATGTTGAGTCTCCTAATTCTTGAATACAGTATGTCCTTTCACTTGTTTAGGTCTTCTTTGATTTCTGTGATTAGCATGTTGTAATTCTCACCTACAGTCTGTAACAATATACATTCTTACGATGAGAATAGTGGTGACACTTCTGCTTTTGTGTCAGTCTCAGGCTTACGCAATGCTTCTTATGGCTTTTGCATTAGTGTACAGGATCACTCCTCTTGCCCATCCTTTCTGGGGTTCAAAAATAACCAGGGGACTCAGAAGCCCTGGAGTAAAAGCAGAAACTGCAGGACCCTGCTGTCTTCTCCATTTTGGGGGAACTAACCTTTCTTAGATTCAGCCACTCTCCAGTCCAAACACTGGGCTGTTTTCTTTCTTCCTCTTGCACAGTCCTGCAGGGTGTCTTTTCTCTAAGCCCTTAGAAACTGGTCTTTCAATCCTGAAAGTTAGGGTAGGGAAAACAGCTGCCAATACCAGTTAGCTTTTTCCTTCCCTTTTACTTTGTAATAAAAATAAATTTTCACTATATTCTCTATGGTGTATGAGGAGCTCATGAAGATTGTTCCCCACAATGTAACCAAGATGGCAAGACCCGACTCAATAAATAGAGACGTCTTCACCAGAATGGGGACTCTAAATAGTGCCTGATGGTTCTTTTGAGATCTAGGAAATATCTTTCCTAGATATTTCCCTCATGGCTCAGAGGTTAAAAAATCTTCTTTCAATGCAGGAGTCCTGGCTTCAATCCCTGGGTGGGGAATTTGCCCAGGAGAAGGGAATGGCTACCCACTCCAGCATTCTTACCTGAAGAATTCCATGGATAGAGGCTATAGTCCATGTAGTCATAAAGAGTAGGACACGACTGAGTGACCAACACTTTCACACTTTTTTAGATACTTCCACCAGTTCATCAATACTTCATCTTAAGTAAAGCAGGGCAATAACATATCTCCTTATGCCTGCAGACTGGCAGTGAAAAGCAGGCTTCAGTGTGGGTTTCTTTAGAGTTTTGTTTTAAGGTTAAAAGCTATAAATAAGAATATGAATTCCAGGAAGCAGGCTGACTGACCCTAAACTCTTTACTATTTTAAACCAGCCAGTTTAAGCAGACTCAAAGTTCATGGTGAAAGTGCATTTAATTGCTTGCCAGTAGGGTTTTAGCATGAATATAATTCCTGCTGTTGTACTGCTTTCTTTTAATAGATTTTCATTTTCTTCATCAGAAGACACTGATGGGTTAAGGGGAGGTGGTAATTAATAGGTGAATACTTAATAAGCCCTTCAGTTTGAATTATTTATAAACTGGGAAAAAATGATTATGATGTATAGGAGACTAAAGATAACCAAGCATGATTTAAATCTTAATTCTATTTACTGTAAGTGACAAAACGTCAGTGTGCCCCTCAAATTTATGATCCTTCAATTTCCATTGCTAGTAGAGACTCACATATATGATTTTCAACCTTCATTCCCACTTGTATATGTCCTGGAAACGTCTCGGTTTTATACATCCAAAACTGAGCTCATCTTTCCCAAAAAACCCATCTTGATGGAAGGCAACCCCATCCTTCCAGGTGACTGGCTAAAACAGTTTTGTCATTCCTAATTCCTCCCACTGCTTCACACACTATGTGCATTCTGCCTCAAACTCCTGTTTGCTCCAACTTCAAAGTAGAGTCAACACCTACTGACTCAACAACTTCATCACCCAAGCCAACAGTATCTCTCAATCAGACTAGTTAGGAGGAGGAGCAGCCTCCTAACTAGTCTCTCTGCTTTATCCTTTCTTTTCTACAGTTTATTCTCAACCAGCAACCTAAAATGATCTAAAATTGTAAGTCAGATCTTGCCATGCTCTCCTGTGCTTCTTGCAGGCTCCTGATTTCATTCAGAGTTAAAGCGAGTCCTTACAGTGGCCTAGAAATCTTCATCTGATCCGTCCCATTGCCTTTCTGTCCTCAGTCCTACCATTCCTCCACTTTCCACACAACATATACCAACCAAATCTCCTTTGCTTTTCACAATATTCAAGACACATTTCAGTGTTTCAGCCTGTTTTCTCCTTCCTAGTAATTGTCTTTCTCTATCACATCACACGAACTCCTTGATGAGTTTCAAGTCTGTCCAAATATCATGTTTACTCCTGAGGCCCACGCTGAATATTCCACGTAAAATCACAGCCCTCCTTAACACACATAACCTTCTTGCGTATCTTGCTCTACTTTTTCTTTTTCTATATAACTTACTACTTTCTAACACAACACATATTTTATTATGTTCTTATTTATCCTAGGTTTCCCCTAAATTATAAGGTCCATGAGAATAGGGACTTTTGTCTTCTTCACTCACTGATTTCGTTGAAGCACCCAGAAGAGTACCTGACATGGAAGAGATGCTCAATACGTATTTGACTGGATGACCTTGGGCAAGTCATCAGCGTCTCTAAGCTCAGTTTACCAACTTTGAGCAGATTAAAGAAGGAAAAGCCTTGTCATCATCATTTTGCTGTTATTATTAATTCCACTCTAAATTAAGCCATTAAATTTAAGCACTGAAATTCCTATGGTGCATACTTTGAATATTGTTAGAATTTTATTCAAAGTGAAAATAAATAAGTAGGTTCTGAAGGACTTCACTTGTAGTAAAATTAATAAACTTTATTGAGAGGACTTTGTGACTTCTATTTTAATTTCTTGTCCTAAAGGTTTTTAAATTGCATTTTCAAGTTCATGTCTATGTCTAGATAACTGACATTATTGAAGAAGTGGCACATGCTGAGATGCTGCTGTATCCGTTTTAAGATCCTTTCTGACCAGGGCTGAGTCTTGTAGATTAAACAGAACTTGATCGATGAATCCATCCCTCCATCCTCTGACTAGAGATAAAAAGTGGTTTTAATAAAATATTCTTGCTTCTAATAAAACTTCCATTTTTATTTTGTAAATTGTTCTTTTCCTAAATATCTTACATGAAGAGAGTTAAAAGCTTGTTTATAGCAATGCACTTTGGTGATTCTGTATACTTTAGCAACAGGTTCATTTAGTCATAGATAAAATGCTTCTAGTTCATATAAATTCTTATGACACACACACAGAAAAGCCAATACTTCTAATCTTTAAAAAAGTAACTCTTAAAAATTAGTTGAGTCATCTATATTTCAACTCCTTAGGTGTACGTGTGTCTGTGTGTGTGTGTGTGAGTGTTTAGATATCTACTCTGCCAATGACTTCAAATCCTAAGGGAATATTCACAAATACTGTTCATACAATTTGATCAGTTCTACTTTATATTCATTTTGTATTTACATGTAAGTTCTACCATAGGTATAGAAGTAAGTCAATAATATAATATGTAAATTGCATAGGTACTATTCTTTTTATACCAAAGTTGGTTCTTTTTCAGAAACTACAGTTAATACTTGATAAATATTTTTGATGACCAAAACCAAGTTTATTTTGGATTTAAATAACATTCTCTACTCTTATTGGAGAAGGCAATGGCACCCCACTCCAGTACTCTTGTCTGGAAAATCCCATGGATGGAGAAGCCTGGAGGGCTGCAGTCCATGGGGTCGCTGAGGGTCGGACACGACTGAGCGACTTCACTTTGACTTTTCACTTTCATGCATTGGAGAAGGAAATGGTAACCCACTCCAGTGTTCTTGCCTGAAGAATCCCAAGGACGGGGGAGTCTGGTGGGCTGCCGTCTATGGGGTCACACAGAGTCGGACACGACTGAAATGACTTAGAAGTAGCAGCTACTCTTATTGCCGTGCCTACAAATGAAACAAGTAGTTTGCTATTGTTATTTTTTAGTCGTTAAGTCGTGTCCAACTCTTTGTGACCCCATGGTCACAAAGGGGTGACCATGGGCTACAGGAGACTGTAGCCCAACAGTCTCCTCTGTCTGTGGGATTTCCCAAGCAAGAATACTGGAGTGGGTTGCCATTTCCTTCTCCAGTGGATTTTCCCAACCCAAGGACCAAACCTACGTCTCTTGTACTTTACCACTGAATCACCAGGTTTGCTATTCGGTTTAGTTCAGTTCAGTTCAGTCACTCAGTCGTGTCCGACTCTTTGCGACCCATGAATCGCAGCATGCCAGGCCTCCCTGTCCATCACCAACTCCTGGAGCTTACCCAAACTCATGTCCTTCGAGTAGGTGATGAACATCCATCTCATTCTCTGTCTCAACCTCTGTCGTCCCCTTCTCCTCCTGCCCCCAATCCCTTTCCAATGAGTCAACTCTTTGCATGAGGTGGCCAAGTATTGGAGTTTCAGCTTCAGCATCAGTCCTTCCAATGAACATCCAGGACTGATCTCCTTTAGGATGGACTGGTTGGATCTCCTTGTAGTCCAAGAGACTCTCAAGAGTCTTCTCCAACACCACAAATCAAAAGCGTCAATTCTTTGGCACTCAGCTTTCTTCACAGTCCAACTCTCACATCCATACATGACTACTGGAAAAACCATAGCCTTGACTAGATGGACCTTTGTTAGCAAAGTAACGTCTCTGCTTTTGAATATGCTATCTAGGTTGGTCATAGCTTTCCTTCCAAGGAGTGAGCGTCTTTTAATTTCATGGCTGCAATCACCATCTGCAGTAATTTTGGAGCCCAAGTAAAACATCAATTTAATTAAAAGTCAGAGACTTCACTTTACTAAATTTATTTGTTGTTGGTGTTCAGTTGCTAAGTCATGTCTGACTCTTGTTACCACATGGACTGCAGCATGCTAGGCTTCCCTGACCTTCACTATCTCCTGGAGTTTGCTCAAACACATGTTGGTGATGAAAAAAATTATTTTTCATGAATTATAATTATTATTTGAAGAAGAAAACCACAGGATATCAACAATTTTTAAGAATCCTATTGTTTTTAGGTTATTTTCTGACATTAGTGCACATTTTGGAGAAGGCAATGGCACCCCACTCCAGTACTCCTGCTGGGAAAATCCCATGGGTGGAGGAGCCTGGTAGGCTGCAGTACATGGGGTCATGAAGAGTCAGACACGAATGAGCAACTTCACTTTCACTTTTCACTTCCATGCATTGGAGAAGGAAATGGCAACCCACTCCAGTGTTCTTGCCTGGAGAATCCCAGGGACGGGGAAGCCTGGTGGGCTGCCGTCTATGGGGTCTCACAGAGTCAGACACGAATGAAGAGACTTAGCAACAGCAGCAGCAGCAGCAGCAGTGCACCTTTATCTCCATCTTTCATATTTCTACCCTTAACAGACACTGCTGTAAGGATTGCAACAATAGCCTATGGCTTGAGAAATCTTCAGTTATCAAAATTCAATTCAATTTTAAAACTTAGTTAAGTTCATGCTATTGTTTTACAAAGATGTTAACCCAGATCTTCTTGAAAGATCTTCATGGGCAAATGTTAATCCTTAAGCAACCAACTGAAATATGTATCCAGAACTTTGGATTCCTTAATTTTCAATTGGAATTCAGACACTTTGTTCTGAAAAATGTAAACTATAAAACTATAAAAAAGATGGCTAAAGAGTCAAAGTGGAGGAAATAATATTGGCAAATACCCAAGAAATGCTAGTTATTATCCTAGGTACATAAAATATGCCTGAGACTGCATGTTCCTATCAATATTTATTTAAGCTTTTTGAAAGAATGAGTATGTATCTTGCAAAAAATCCTTGAATCAGGGGAAATTAATCATGATAAAAGGTACATTCTCTGAAAGCCTCATTTCAACCTTCATAATTTCACTCTTTCAGTTTCTCTACTTTAAAAAAAATCATGTAGGCAAAAGCCAAAAGATGAACACAGTTTATTTCATATTTGCCACAATGTGATGAAAATTTGATATTGCGAAACATTTCCTATCTTTTTGGAGGAACAATTTAAGGAAAGTATGCTCTTCTGATAGAAATAAGAATTTTTTAAAAAATACTTTTGCTCAAAGGACTTTCAGACATCAACCTGAAGTATTCAAAGTAAAGTGTAACCATGCTGAAGTGTTTTGCTAACACAATTGTATTTGTGCACCTTGCTGCAAATGTGCCCTTGGAATTACTGTAGCAACAGGAGGATTTATGCTTTTAGCTATGCACGTATGTGGTTCTGTTTATATATTTTCACAGCTAACCATGATGAACACACATAGCTATCTATAAAGTTCAACCTTGCAGGGTACGAAAGTTGAAGGTAAGAATTCATAACATTAAATACTGCACTTTATGATGAGGAAGTACACAACTGTGGAAGAAAAATGATTTGACTAAAATTATTTTTGAAGGCTTGGGTATGGTAAATATTTTGTATCACAGGGAAAAGATGTGCATTTTTATATCGAATGCCTTTCATTTTAAAAAAATTTTAGTGGAGGATAATTGCTTAACAAATTTGTGTTGGTTTCCACTGTACAACAACATGAATCAGCCATAAGTATACATATATCCCTTCCTTCTTGATCCACCTTCCTACCCAGGTGTGCATTCTAAAATAATTATGCATGTGTAGAGTCACATTTTTTAAACCTGTATTTTACGAACAGAATAATTGTTTTAAGTCTTTATCATGTATACACTACTATGAGTTGTGAATAGGCATTTGCTTTCAGGCAGTGTCAGGAATGTGATAAATCAAATGCTCAAAGAGAAGGTAGAATATGGATTCCAGGTTGCCAGTACACTGTTCAGGGCCAGGGAGTGGTAGTTTATCTGAAATGAAGTGAATACTTCTTCCTGAATATATCACATTGATTCACAACCCATCCATATGAGCTGATCCAATTTCAGAATCACTTTCCTGTGTATCCTATATGTTCTCTTAGGTGGAACTTGGATGAGAAAAAAATTCTACAAATGCTTCACTCTCTAGATGTGAAGACCAGGAAGCCAAATCCTCCAGGCAACACTTTGTAATCAACAGCCCATCCCTTGTATTGTCAAACAAACTTAATTCACTGAGGTCTGTGTTGCCCATAACCAAAGATTTGAATTTTCATAATCTGTGCTGTTTAAACTCTCTGGCTTATTCCCTTCCTTTAAATTCTAAGTGATTTGCTTCACATACATCATGAAAACATTCTACTGTATTCTGGGTCAATGCTTAATACTCCACTGCTTTCCCTCTTGTATTAGATGTCAAGTGTTACAGCAACTTTGGATCTCAACAGTGGATCAAAAGTTTCTACTAGTTGAAAGTGTACCATACTAGTTTTTTCTTCTTCCTTCTTCAGAACTTGTGTTTCATCCCACCTTCTCTGACACCCTTCTCCAAGGAGTTGGTAAGCTGTAATGGTAAAATCTCTTTTATAGCTTTATATACCCTGATGGATATATGAAGAATCTGCCTGTAATTCAGGAGACAATGGAAACATGGGTTCGATCCCTGGGTTGGGAAGATCCTCTGGAGGAAGAAAATGGCAATCCACTCCAGTATTTTTTGCCTGAACAATCCCATGGACAGAGGAGCCTGGTGGGCTACAGTCCAAAGGGTTGCAAAGAGTTGGACATGACTAAATGAGAA
>NW_011494640.1:11922164-11941109 GCF_000754665.1 Bison bison bison | reverse complement strand
TAAATGAGTAAGCACACACGCTTATACTGTCCCAATATTTCGGGTTCTAAAGCAGAAATTTCCCGGGCACCTACTTTTGCTATATGCTTTCATGTTATTTTACTTATTCCTCTTGACAACCTTACAAAGTAGCAGTTATTATTCTCACCTTTTACAACTGAGGAAATTGAAAGTTGAACAATTAATAAGCAACAAAGTCAGAATTTGGACTTAGAGTCCTCTGATTTCAAAAGCCATGCACTTCTCTTTTCACTATGTAGCCCTTTTATTCAATTCCAAGAACACTTTAGATGCCTATAATCTAAAGAATGACAGTATGGAGATTCCAGGATAGGAAAAAGGACAGTAAGAGAGGTATTTTTGAGTCCGGGGATTTTTGCAAACATTAAAAGTAAACTACTCACATCAATTACATATAAAATAGTCCATTCTCCCAATAGGAATCCTAATTTCCAAGTTTGTGGCTAATCATAACTGCAGGTCAACCTTAATGAATTCTATCTCTCAGTATGCTTCAAAGTAACCTCCAACCTTCCCAGAGTCAGGTGCACAGTAGAAAAAGAGATATGGTTTTGGTACCTTTTGTAATTATGTGTGCTTAGTCGCTCAGTCATGTCTGACTCTTTGTGACACCATGGACTGTAGCCTGCCAGGCTCCTCTGTCAATGGGATTCTCCAGGTGAAAACACTGGAGTGGGTTGCCATGCCCTCCTCCAGGAGATCCTCCCAACTCAAAGATTGAACCCAGGTCTCCTGTTGCAAGCAATTCTTTACCATCTGAGCCATCAGGGAAGCCCAGTTATATTGGTGTGGGTAGCTTATCCCTTCTCCAGGGGAACTTCTCAACCTAGGAATCGAACAGGGGTCTCTTGCATTGCAGGTGGATTCTTTACCAGCTGAGCTACCAGGGAAGCCCCTAATATTCCTCATCAGGGACCTGGTAAAGCACAAGCAGAGATGTGGTTGATATCCTTTCAAATCTTTGTGCAGATCCAATAAGAGTATGGAGAAGTTTATATGTGAGATAAGCCACTTTTATGACACCTGTTTCAAGATTCTGAACCTATTTCTTTGGCATGAAATGCTCACATCGACTGAAGAATAAAGTTTATTCCTTCCACAGTCTCCACTCAGCATTTTTCACCAGCAGGCATATGACATTTGGATACTTCCATGTTTTGATATGCCTGCTTTAATGTCAAGGACATTCTGATGAGGCTGTTTTGACCCAGCTGTGAGAACATTTTGATCTGGCTTAAAATCACTTTTTAAAAATTAGTAGTGACACACACGCAGCCCTAAGTCATATCTTATTCAAGTTACTTCTTAAACCAACTCCTTAAGCCTGGCGTGCTGCAGTCCATGGGGTTGCAAAGAGTCAGACACAATTGAATGATTGAAGAACAAAAATTAAATAAAAGGTAAAAGTTATGACACCAATTTCCTGGGACACATTACTTAGATGTGGATCTGTGAACTAGAAAATCCTTATGTCTTACAGTCCTAGGTTACTATGACAATGCTGGATCTCCCCGTTTTAGGTGGCGGTATAGGTGTATCTCGTCTTTCTGTTCCTCCCTGAAACCAACCAAAAGCAACCGGGAGCATAGAAAACAAAGAAGTTTCTTCTTCATTATGAATATGAAACACTGTAACCCCAACTCACACACAAAAAGATGAGCAGCTTCGTGGGTCCATAGTGAGGGAGCACACCACCTGCTGCTATAGATATGGAGCTGCTGCTGCTGCTGCTAAGTCGCTTCAGTCATGTCCGACTCTGTGCGACCCCAGAGACGGCAGCCCACCAGGCTTCCCCGTCCCTGGGATTCTCCAGGCAAGAACACTGGAGTGGGTTGCCATTTCCTTCTCCAATGCATGAAAGTGAAAAGTGAAAGTGAAGTCACCCAGTCATGTCCAACTCTTGGTGACCCCATGGACTGCAGCCCACCAGGCTCCTCCATCCATGGGATTTTCCCGGCAGGAGTACTGGAGTGGGGTGCCATTGCCTTCTCCAAGATATGGAGCAGAGATACGGAGCAGAGATCCTAATTCATCGGAAGCTATGGGAAGGCTCTGAGAATTTCCCTGAACTCTTTTGAGGTCTTAGAGCAGTGGGGCCACAGAAGAGAGAAGACACAGCATTATTGCAAGAACAAGGCTGATAATGTGGCAAGAGAGTGGAGAAATGGTAGATGCACAACCCTATCAAGGCTGGTCACACATGGGACTTGAATCTAAGATAGGAAGATTACCTGCCCTGAGTGGCTTCCCTGGTGGCTCAGACAGTAAAGAATCTGGCTGCAAAGCAGGAAACCCAGGTTCAATCCCTGGGTCAGGAAAATCCCCTGGAGAAGGGAATGGCCACCCACATCAGTGTTCTTGCCTTGAGAATTCCATGAGCAGAGGAGACTTGCAGTCTACAGCCCATGGAATCTCAGAGTCAGACACGACTGAGTGACTAAGACTTTCACCAATAGGAAGATCACCTGCCCTGAATAGAATTAACTCTCTGGTGAAACATGTTGATGAGAAAATGTTTGCAGACAACAGACCAAGGAACCAAAGCCTAAACTTCCAGCACTCTTTGGATCTTCCCCGGCTCTACTGTCCTAGAAATAGCTCATCCAGGAAGAAACCCTCATTCAAACATGAGAAACAACAATTTAAAACAAAAGAAAACAATGGCAGTCTAACACTTAAGGGAAAAATATTTCAAAAAAAAAAAAAAAAAGGAAGAGAAACCACAAACACAGACAGACTAAGGTATACATTAGTATTATCCAAAATTATTAAATTTTTCAATAAATAATTCTTTAAGAAACCAGATACTTTAAATAAAGTATGGCTTCTCTAATAGACAAGCGTTCACAGACAGGCTCAAAGAAGAAATGATAACAGAAGGAGATGAGGTGTGACCTTTGTAGATCTCAGAAACAATTTGTATAAAATAGAGATTATTAGTTCCAGATGGTTTGGTCAAACTTATCCATAAAAAGTCCTAACTATGTGGTGTTGCTCCCTAATGAGGCAGGAGTTTCATTGTGTTTACCACCTCATGCATTCAGATTGTTCAGGGTTTCCTGAGCTAATTGGAACAGCTTTGGCTACATCTGCTATCTTTTGATATATGCTGATTCTGATGTTATTCATTTAGTACTATATATTTCATAATTTTATGATGTTTTTTCATGTAACTCATAGGTTATTTAAGAGTGTGAGGATTTTTAAATATTGAAATGTATGGGGATTGTTTTCAATTTCTTTGTTTCAATTAATTTTTATTGGAGTAGAGTTGCTTTACAATGTTGTGTTAGTTTCTCCTGTACAACAAAATACACACACACATTGTTTAGTCACTAAGTCATGTCCGACTCTTCATGACCTCATGGACTGTAGCTCTTCAGCCTCCTCTGTCCATAGGATTCTCCAGGCAAGAATACTGGAGTGGATTGCCATTTCCCTCTCCAGGGTATCTTCCCGAGCCTGGAATCCAACCTGTATCTCCTGTGTCTCCTGTTTGGCAGGCAGATTCTTTACCACTGAGTCACCTTGAAACTATATATATATATATACACACACACACACATATATGCATATATAATATATAAATATATCCACTCCCTTTGGACTTCTTTCCCATTCAGACCACCACAGAGCATTAAGTAAATTTATTTTTATTTCTGCATTCTAAATGTATTTTATCAAGCTAACAGAATGGAGTCCACATAATATTTTGGCTCTTTGTTGTTGTTAAAAATATTTTTATGGCCTAGCACATAATCCAGTAATAATTTTTAAGGCTTCTTGTGTGTATGTGTGTGGTTTTGTCAGGGGAGTAGGGGAAGGAGTGAAAGCATGTGTCTCTCTCTCGATCTCTCTCTCTTTGCTCTACCCCTTTCCTTCTCCCTTTTTCTCCCTCCCTTCTCCTCTCTCTCTCTCCCAAGCTTCAGGAAGTCTAGTTAAAAGTTTCACCCGGACTTAGCTGTGGTGTGAAGAATGAGAAGGGCCTGCCCTGGAATTTAGAAGCGGTAGTGGAGGAATCACAACCTAAACCTCAGCAGCAGCATTTGCCCCAAACAAGGTTTGCATGAGGGTCAGATAGCACAGGGGCAGCTGTGACGCGGGTGACAGACAAGCAGGTTCAGTTCAGTTGTTCAGTTGTGTCCCACTCTTTGCGACCCCATGGACTGCAACACGCCAGGCGTCTCTGTCCATCACCGGCTCCCTGAGCTTGCTCAAAGTCATGTCCATCGAGTCGGTGATATCATCCAACCATCTCATCCTCTGTTCTCTTCTCTTCCTACCTTCAATCTTTCCCAGCATCAGGGTCTTTTCCAGTGAGTCAGTTTTTCGCATCAGGTGACCAAAGGATTGGAGCTTCACCTTCAGCATCAGTCCTTCCAAAGAATATTCAGGACTGATTTCCTTTAGGATTGACTGGTGTGATCTCCTTGCAGTACAAGGGATTCTCAAGAGTCTTCTCCAGACAAAAAGGTAGGAAAAGAGGAAGATGAGACAGTAGACTCTGTGTCCTGGGGCAGACGTTTGGCCAAGAAAATAGGAGATCATTTGAAAGGAACATTTTTCTGTCCGGTTAAGTTAGGTTGGGAGGGGCTTAGGTTACAGCAACTTAAGAACCAGAAGTGAACTGATTTTATAGTTACAGGATGATGCCCTCTTTCTCTGGGCACCAGAGTTTTCTTTGGTCAGACAGGTTGTGAACTGCAGTATTTGCCCCCTCTCAAGTGGGCTTTGAGGAAGGCTGTGCCATTTCAGCACAAGGGAGCAGTCAGGTTTCTGCTTGTTTTTTGTTTGCTTTGATAGTGGTTTTTGTTTGCTCTCTTAAAGCAGAGACAAATGTCCTGAGAGGTGTTAGAACTTTTAAAGACATTATGGCTGAATGTTGTCATAAAATTTGCCCTGGCATCAACAGTTTACAAAACAAGCTACTGGACATCCCTGGTGGTCCAGTGGTTAAGAATTCACCTGTCAATGCAGGGGATACAGTTTTGCGAAAATTCTACAAGCCACAGGGCAAGTAAGCCAATGCACCCCAACTTCTGAAGACCGTGTGCCTTGGAGTCTCCACTCCACAACAAGAGAAGCCACCACAATGAGAGGCCCATGCACTGCAACTAGAGAGGAACCCTCACTCTTCACAGCCAGGGAAAGCCCGCACTCAGCACTGCAACTAGAGAGGAACCCTCCTCTTCACAGCCAGGGAAAGCCCGCACTCAGCAACAAACACCCAGCACAGCCAAAAGTAAAGAAACAAAATAAAAACGAAATATTTTAAAGGGGCTGTTAGGTAACATTGGCTTAGCATTCTTAATTTTTTTAAAAAATTCACATTTTGGTAAACTTATAAAAGAAGACTCTTGGCACATGAAGTCACTAGCAACTTAAAATAGAGACTTGTGGCTTTCCTACACACATGGCTTCTCAGATTTGTTCATCTCAAAAACAATACTGAGAAGAGAAAGAGAACTTAAATGGGGAAGAAGAGGGTCTGCAGACAGATTTCAAACATCTAGTGACAGGGCTGTTGTTGCACTGGGGCCACTGCAGCACACAACTTCAAAAATGCCATCCTCTGTGTATGCAATTCACATTGCATGTGTAAGGTTCACTGTGAAAACTCACAGGAGTCACATGAGAGCTTTCCCACAGATCAGCCATTAAATTCTGCCCATCAGTCTTTTGTCCAATGGCTAACAAGTATCATTTTCTGAAGTTGTGTTTTATTATATTTTCTTTGGAGATAGAATAAGTGATTTAATGATTTCACTAGAGCCAATTTGTAATTGACAATTTGCTGTGAAATGTATCACAGTTGTCTTGGTTTTGATTTATAGCCAGACCCAGAATTAATCTTGGGTCCAGAGCTTTATTGCATCTGAGCTCAGCTACTGCTCACCCCACTGCAGCTTCCTTCAAATACCTCATTTTAAAGGTTTTCCAAGTAATCAGAGAGAACCACTGTATACATCTAGCAATGCTTCTGCTCCAAAGTGTACTACGAGAGAGCACAGTGAAAAAGACGACCAAAAATCTTTAAAATTTCCTTCTATTTTTATTGCAATGGCTGCTGCTGCTGCTGCTGCTGCTAAGTCGCTTCAGTCGTGTCCGACTCTGTGCAACCCCGTAGACGGCAGCCCACCAGGCTCCCCCGTCCCTGGGATTCTCCAGGCAAGAACACTGGAGTGGGTTGCCATTTCCTTCTCCAGTGCACGAAAGTGAAAAGCGAAAGTGAAGATGCTCAGTCGTGTCCAACTCTGGGTGACCCCATGGACTGCAATGGCAGAAGAACTTATTACCAGTTAAACTGGGTTGGACACAACTGAGCACTTGTTTTGGAAGGCCTTCCAAGTGGCACCAGTGGTAAAGAATCTGCCTGCCAATGCAGCAGAAGCAAGAGACCTGGGTTCAGTCCCTGGGGTTGGGAAGATCCCTTGGAGAAGGAAATGGCAACTACTGTAGTATTCTTGCCTGGAAAATTCCATGGCCTGAGGAACCTGGTGGTTTACAGTCCACAGAGTTGCAAAGAGTTGGTCACAACTGAGTTAAATTGGGAGGAATAAAAAATATGCACAACTCTGAAATGCACATCCATGGGAAGGTAGGGGGTGTCAGGGAATATACTGCTCAAAGGTGGGTAAGACTCAGAGATGTCTGGTGTGCACATCTTATTTGGTAATAAAACATTGATTTCACAGTTTGAAGCAGTCGCTTTATGTGGTCAAGATAAAAGGATAACATTAAAATGTCAATGCTGTCAACATGTCATGTCAAAAAGACTTAGTCAAAATCTCTGACCGCATTTCAGAATGCTCTGGTCTCAAGATTTCACTCCTTCACCCTCGGAATATCATCAAACTCCTGATAAAAGCCAAAACTGTCTTACATATATCACCTTGGTCTTTAGCATCTCTGCTCAGCATTTTCCACTTGATTTCTTCTTTGATCTCTAATAATTTTTCAAATATCCAATATAGGTTAACTTATTCTTAAGAACAACAACGACAAAATCAGCAAAGACTCAAAACTTAGACTATGTGCCAGACTCTATTATAAGCACTTTACATAGACGGACTTGAATTTTGAACAATTTCTAGGAATGGGCATTATTTTTACTCCCATTTTAAAGGTGAGGAAGCTAAGACAGGAAAAATTTGGTATTTGATCTAAGATCACAGTAGTAATACTGAGACTCACACTTAAAAATTCTGGCTCCAGAGCCTGGGGTTTTAGGCACTGTTGAAAACAAAGTAGACTGTGCTGTACTACACTATATTCTCTGCTCTGTCACTCTGTCATGTCCATCTCTTTGCGACCCCTTGGACTGTAGCCTGCCAGGCTCCTCTGTTCATGGGATTCTCTAGGCAAGAATACTGGAGTGGGTTGCCATTTCCTTCTCCAGGGGATCTTTCCTACCCAGGGATTGAACCCATGTCTCCTGAGTCTCCTGTATTGCAGGTGGACTCTTTCCCACTGAGCCACCTGGGAAGCCACTCATTCTATCCTGTCCACAACTAGCACACTCACTGGTGGTATACATAAACTCTTTTCTTCAGATTATTGGTAACAATATCGATTATTTCAGTAGACTGATACTATGGACTGAATTGCATCCCCACTCAGAATTCATACATTGACGCCCTAACCCATAGTTTCTAAGAAAGTTAATTATTTGGAGATAGAGCCTTTAACAGGGAAATTAAGGTTATGTGAGATGAAATGGGGGAGTGGATCCTAATCCAGTCCAGCTGGTACTCTTATAAGAAGAAGAGAGCAGGAGATATAGACAGAGAAGAAGAGGTGTGCTGGCACAGAGAGAAAAGATCATTTGAGATGGACACCAAGCAGCCATCTGAAAACCAAGGAGAGAGGCTTCAAGAGAAATCAGACCTGCCAACCCCTCAATCTTGGACATCCAGCCTCTAGAACTGTGAGAAAATAAAGGTCTGTTGTTTGGCAGTATGGTGAAAGTGAAAGTGTTAGTCACTCCGTTGTGTCTGACTCTTTGTGACCCCACAGACTGTGACCTGCCAGGCTCCTCTGTCCCTGGAATTTTCCAAGCAAAAATACTGGAGTGGATAACCATTCCTTTCTCCAGGGCATTTTCCCAACCCAGGGATTGAACCTGGGTCTCCCACATTGCAGGCAGATTCTTTACTGTCTGAAGCACCAGGGAAGCCCTTAGCAGTATGGTACTGACACAAACACAGAAATATAGATCAGTGGAGCAGGGTGGAAAATCTAGAGATAAACCCACACAGCTATGGTCACCTAGTCTAAGAAAAAAGAGGCAAGAATATACAATGGATAAAAGACAGTCTCTTCTGGAAGTGGTACTGGGAATATTGGTCAGCTATATGTAAATGAATGAAATTAGAACATTCCTTAACATCATACACAAACATAAACTCAAAGTGGATTAAAGATACTGTAAAACTCTTAGAGGAAAGCATAGGACACTCTTTGACATAAATCGCAGCAACATCTTTTTTGATCCACCTCCTAGAGTAATGAAAATAAAAACAAAAATAAACAGATGGAACCTAATTAAACTTAAAAGCTTTTTCACAACAAAGGAAGCCATAAACAAAGTGAAAAGACAACTCTCAGAATGGGAGAAAATATTTGCAAATGAAGCAACTGAGAAGAGATTAATTTCTAAAACATACAAATAGCTCATGCAACTCAATATCAAAAAAGCAAACAATGCAATCCAAAAAATGTGCAAAAGACTTAAACAGATATTTCTCCAAAGAAGGTATGTGCATGTGTCCTCAGTCGCTAAGTCATGTCCTATTCTTTAGACTGTAGCTCACCAGGATCCTCTGTCCAGGGATTTTCCAGGCAAGGATACTGGAGTGGATTGCCGTTTCCTCCTCCAGGGGATCTTCCCAACCCAGGGGTAGAATCTACATCTCCTGCCTGTGTCTCCTGCATTGGCAGGCAGATTCTTGACCACTTGATCCACCTGGGAAGCCCCCAAAGAAGATACACAGATGGCTAAAAAGCACATGAAAAGATGCTCAATGTAACTAATTTCTAGAGAACTGTAAATAAATACTACAGTGAGGTATTACCTCACACTGGCCAGAATGGAACATGATTTAAAAAATCTATAAACATTAGACGCTAGAGATGGTGTGGAGAAAAAGGAACTCTCCTACAAGGCTGGTGGGAATGTAAATGCCACAGGATGGACGTTCCTTAAAAAACTAAAAATAAAGCTGCCATGTGATTCAGCAACTGCACTTCTGAGCATATATCTGGAGAAAACCATAACTTGGAAAGATACATACACCCCAGTGTTCATAGCAACACTATTTACAATAGTCAGGACATGGAAGCAACCTGAATGTCCGTCAACAGAGGAATGGATAAAGACGTGCTACATATATAAAGTGGAATCTTACTCGACTTAAAAAAAAGAACAAAACAATACCATTTGCAGCAGCATGGATGGACCCAGAGATTGTTATCCTAGTAAATCACACACAGAAAGACAAATATCATATTGTCAGGGGAATGTCTAATTTCCTCAGTTCTGTCTCACCGCAGCAAAAATTTGAAATGGTGGACCAGTGTTACAGCTCTGTTACAGCTTAGTTTTATTTGGCAAGCAAAAGAAAATACATCCTCATCCTTGAGGCATGAGGGCAGGCTGACCCAAAAGAAGAGAGCAGTCTCAATTTTGGCTCCTCTTTTTACATGTTTTTTCTCCTCCCTCTGAGCCTGCCCTATGTAAATTGGGCTAGCCAGGAGGGCTGTTTGTTTCACCTGAGGTTCCCACTCCAGTCCTTGGACCTTCCTTTGTTCTATTTTCGTGGGCTTCTCCCTTCTTTGTACTTCAGCCACTGTCATTTTGGACTCCTTTTTCCTATTCTAACTACCTAACAATATGATATCACTTATTTGTGAAATCTAAAAAAGGGATACAAATGAACTTACTGACAAAACAGAAATAGAGTTACAGATGTAGAAAGCAAACTTAAGATTGCCAGTGGGTAAGAGTGGGAAGAACAAACTGGGAGGCTGGGATTGACATATACACACTGCTACATATAAAGTAGGTAACTGATGAGTACCATTGTACAGCACAGGGAACTCTGCTCACTACTCTGTAATGGCCTACATGGGGAAAGAATCTAAAAAAGAGTGGATATATGTGTGTACATGTATAACTGCTTCACTTTGCTGTACATCTGAATCTAACACAACATTGTGAATCATCTATACTCCAATAAAAATGTTTTAAAGTGTTGCTTGGGTCACCCAGTCTGTGATGTTTTATTACAGTGGTCCAAGAGAGAAACACAATTGGTAAACCTATTTGAGCATATACAGATCGATGTATGAATGTCTTATAAAATATATTTATAATATTTCAGTTTCAAAGATGTAGCCCATAAAAGTTGGCTTCTCAGGCAACTTGGTACATCAGATTGTTTCCTGACAAGGACCTATTGTATAACACAGGGAACTGTACTCAAAATTTTGTAAATAACCTATAAGGAAAAAGAAGAAAAATAATATATGAGTGTGTGTGTGAATTGCTGTGCTGTACACCTGAAAAAAAAAGACACTGTAAATCAACTATATTTCAATGTTAAAAAAGGAAAAAAATCGGTTCTTACTGCATGATGATTTTGATTGGTGTATATGATAATAAGCATGTATGTATTGTCTGTATTAAGTCCTATTAATAACAATAGCCATTATTTTTCTTTTAGGGACTGATTTACAATTTGCATAGTGGATGATTATATTAGGTGGGTAATACTGTCATTTGTGAGCCAAAATTATGTATAGCTCTTTGAAATAAAACTTGATTCCATTTCACTTATGAATATTGATAGTTGATTTAATTAATGTTGTGATTAGGCAGTTTATATCAGCATTTTTTTTAACAAAAAAAATAAATACAGCGGTTATATGTGTTATATTTTTTCCATAGAAACAGCAAATGTAAATGCACTTAAATTGATATGCCCTATTAAAAATTCATTTGGTGATAATTAAGTAAATTATGTTTTTCTCCTAAAACAAGATTTTCCAAAATATATGACGTTTTGTAATTAGTGGGCTTCCCTGGTAGCTTAGCTTGTAAAGAATCCACCAGCAGTGGAGACCCCAGTTCAATTCCTGGGTTGGGACGATCCCCTGAAGAAGGGATAGGCTACCCATTCCAGTGTTCTTGGGCTTTCCTGGGGGCTCAGACATTAAGAATCCACCTACAATGCAGGAGACCTGGGCTTAATCCAGTTAACATTTCTCAGTGAATATCTTTTTGTTTGAATAAGAATATTAGGATATCTAATGCAAAATGCAAAGGAGAAAAACCACCATATTTAAAAACTGTGTTTCTTGTCACTAGTTAAACATATCCTGAATTAAATTAACTTTGAGTCTGTTTTTATTGAAAAGTTTAAGATATATTCTTTTTTTTATTTTTTTTAAATTTTATTTTATTTTTAAACTTTACAATATTGTATTAGTTTTGCCAAATATCAAAATGAATCTGCCACAGGTATACCTGTGTTCCCCATCCTGAACCCTCCTCCCTCCTCCCTCCCCATACCCTCCCTCTGGGTCGTCCCAGTGCACCAGCCCCAAGCATCCAGTATCGTGCATTGAACCTGGACTGGCGACTCGTTTCATACATGATATTATACATGTTTCAATGCCATTCTCCCAAATCTCCCCACCCTCTCCCTCTCCCACAGAGTCCATAAGACTGATCTATACATAGGTGTCTCTTAAAACTGGAAATAGAACTGCCTTATGATCCAGCAATGCCACTGCTGGGCATACACACTGAGGAAACCAGAAGGGAAAGAGACATGTGTACCCCGATGTTCATCGCAGCATTGTTTATAATAGCCAGGACATGGAAGCAACCTAGATGCCCATCAGCAGATAAATGGATAAGAAAGCAGTGGTACATATACACAATGGAGTATTACTCAGCCATTAAAAAAAATACATTTGAATCAGTTCTAATGAGGTGGATGAAACTGGAACCTATTATACAGAGTGAAGTAAGTCAGAAAGAAAAACACCAATACAGTATACTAACGCATATATATGGAATTTAGAAAGATGGTAACAATAACCCTGTGTACGAGACAGCAAAAGAGACACTGATGTATAGATCAGTCTTATGGACTCTGTGGGAGAGGGAGAGGGAGAGGGAGAGGGTGGGGAGATTTGGGAGAATGGCATTTAAACATGTATAATATCATGTATGAAACGAGTCGCCAGTCCAGGTTTGATGCACGATACTGGATGCTTGGGGCTGGTGCACTGGGACGACCCAGAGGGAGGGTATGGGGAAGGAGGAGGGAGGAGGGTTCAGGATGGGGGAGCACGGGTATACCTGTGGCGGATTCATTTTGATGTTTGGCAAAACTAATACAATATTGTAAAGTTTAAAAATAAAATTAAATTTAAAAATTTAAAAAAAAGATATATTCTTCTCATATAAAAAAAAATCTGTAGCTTTGAATAATAAAGGCAATAATATATAGTCATACCTTGGAGATATTGTGAGTTTAGTTCTGGAACACTGCAAAAAAGCAAATAATGTAAAGTGAGTCACAAAAGTTTTTTGACTTTTCAGTCTTAAAAAGGTTATGCTTACCTTATACTATAGTCTATTAAGTATAACATTATATCTAAGGAATTACATACTTTAATTTAAAACACTTCTTTGATAAAACATGGTAATCATCTTCTGAGCCTTCAGTGAGTCGTAGTCTCTTTGTTGGTGGAGGGTTTGTAAATTTTGAGAGTTACTACAGTGTGACACAGAGACATGAAGTGAAAAATGGTGGCAATAGACTTGCCTGATACAAGGTTGCCACAAACCTTCAATTTTTAAAAGTTTGTGAAGTGCAATAAAATGAGGTATGTCTGTACCTTATCATCCCAAGAGACCACTCAGCATTACATAGAAGACAGTTGTTGTTGTTCAGTAGCTCAGTCCTGTCCAACTCTTGGCAACTCCATAGACAGCAACGTGCCAGGCTTCCCTGTCCCTCAGCAACTCCTGGAGCCTACTCAAACTCATGTCCATCACGTCGGTGATGCCATGCAACCATCTCATCCTCTGTCGTCTCCTTCTCCTTCCAGCATCCAGGTCTTTTCCAGTGAGTCAGCTCTTCGCATGAGGTGTCCAAAGGACTGGAATCAGCTTCAGCATCAGTCCTTCCAATGAATATTCAGGACTGATTTCCTTTAGGATTGACTGATTTGCTCTCCTGCTGTCCAAGGGACTCTCAAGAGTCTTCTCCAGCACCACAGTTCGAAAGCATTAATTCTTTGGCACTCAGCCTTCCTTATGGTCCAACTCTTACATCAGTACATGGCTACTGGAAAAACCATTGCTTTGACTATATGGACTTTTGTCAGCAAAGTGATGTCTCTGTTTTTTAATACACTGTCTAGGTTGGTCATAGCTTTTCTTCCAAGGAGCAAGCGTCTTTTAATTTCATGGCTGCAGTCATCATCTTCAGTGATTTTGGAGCCCCAAAATAGTACCTAAATTCTAAATAAATGCTCAAAAATGAGATTTCTCTCATTAAAGCTTAAGGTAAAATCTTATAAGCAAAAAATTTTGAAATTGTGATTCCAAATTAACTAGGTATTTATTTCTCCATTACTGGTTTGTTTCATTTAGCATAAAAAATTTGATTAAAAAAAACCCCAATACCTATAAGAATAAATTAGGATAGCTACTTTAGAGAGGAACTTGATAATATTTTTATAACAACAAATTTGTATATACAACCCAGAATTTGTATTTATCTTTGCATATACACAAAAGTTGAAGAAACTTATGTACAAGAATGTCTAATGTAGCATTATTTCTATAGTAAAATGTCTATTGATATGGGAATAGAAAAAGTGCAACCAAATGGATGAATGCTATATATCCAAAAATTAGGCGTTAAAAAGTTATAAGTACTGTGTTACTGACAAAAAATTAAGAGGTATTCTGGAAATACTCTTAAAAACAAGTGAAAAGAGAAAGCAAAACGCTTCTTATAGTTCGATTCCTTTTATATAAATTTTTTAAGGCAACATTCTATATAGATACTTACATGCTGAAAGATGCATATGATTTTGTTTGTTTGCTTTTCTTGAAATTGAGACTTTTTTCCCATGTAAACATTTCTGTTTTTTTTTTTTTTTTAACTGCAGTATAATTGCTTTACCATGTTGTTCAGTTTATGCTGTATAACAAAGTCCGTGGGGTCACGAAGAGTTAGAAACGACTGAGCAACTGCCCTGTACAACAAAGTGAATCAGTTATATGTACACATATATCCCTTCCCTTTTGAATCTCCCTCCTTCTCGTCCCCCTCCCCACCCTTCTAGATCACCACAAAGCATCAAGTTGAGCATCCTGTGCTATATAGCAGCTTCCCACTAGCTATCTCTTTTACTCATAGTACTATGTATGTGTCAGGGCTACTCTAAACAGGAAACTTTAATAGGAATTCAATTGAAGGCAGAGAGTCAGGGAGGTTTTCTGTTTTAGATTTGTGCCTTCCCATTGCCTTTGAATTTCTCACCATGTGCACAAATTATATGTCTTATGTGTTAGCTGCTCAGTTGTTTCCAACTCTTTGCGACTCCATGAACTATAGCCTTCCAGGCTCCTCTGTCCATGGAATTCTCCAGGCAAGAATACTGGAGTGGGTTGCCATTTCCTTCTCCAGGGGATCTTCCTAGCCCAGGGCTTGAACCCCGGTCTCCTGGATTACAGGCAAGTTCTTTACCGTCTGACCCACCATGTGTGTGTGCTTAGTCGCTTCAGTTGCCTATGACTCTTTGAAACGCTATGGACTGTAGCCTACCAGGCTCTTCTGCCCATGGGGATTCTCCAGGCAAGAATACTGGAGTGGGTTGCCATTTCCTTCTCCAGGAGATCTTCCCGACTCAGGAATTGAACCCATATCTCTTATGTTTCCTGCATTGGCAGGCAGGTTCTTTACCACTAGCGTCACCTGAGAAGCCTTGAGTCACCAGGGATTAGTAAATCAATAAGCCACTGTGTGTATTTCCTTTCAGATTTCTGTGTGTGTGTGTGTGTGTGTATTTGAAAAAATAAAAAAGAGTAGAACTTAAATGTTCTCACTAATAAAGGTAAAAAGTTAAATATGTGAGGTGATAATTATGTTGATTAACTCAATGGAAAGAATCCTTTCTCAATGTGTACATATATTGAATCAAATTGTGCAGTTTAAATATCTTAGTTCCCTTTGTCAGTTCTACCTCATTAAAGCTGAAAAAGGGGGGAAAACCTTAGAAATACATTTCCAACACGTAAAACTTTACAATTAAACGATTTCCTCTCTCCTTTTCAAAATCACATTCAGAAAGTTTCATTTGCTACTTTTAAAGTGATGGTTGTGTTCACTACCCATATCAATGGACTTTATTCTTTTTAGACACTAGAGGGAGTTTAGGAATGAGATGAAATATGCTGAAGAACCAAAATGGCTCCTGAAGTTCTCTGACTGGATTTCCTTTCTCTTGTTGAGAATCTCTGTAGCATTAAAGCCTTACTACAATCATGGCTGATTTTGTAGATATATTGGTAGGAGCTCATGTGTAAATTGAAACATATTTTAAGTTCTCCTGGGGAGATTGCTATTAAGAAAAGTCCTGTGAATTATCTTGAAAAAAAAAAAAAAAAGAAGAAGCTTTCATAAAACAGATAATCACTGAGAGCTTGTCATTATATGACTAGATTGTAGTATTTTATTTTCTTCTTTACTGACACATACTCTCAATTTGGGTTTTGATTATATTGGTGTGTTCAGTTTTGCAAGTCTTAGAAAATACAGGTACTCAATAAATATTTAATTGCCTAATTCTCCCAGGAAAAGAATAAACAGTTACTGTGCTTGGTTTATTTGTTTGTTTTTCCCCTAATTACCTATTTTAAGTGACTGTCTAAATCCTGCTAGACAGCTCTCTGTCTTCATTTATTCAACAATTTCTTTACATGTTTACTATGTGCCAGGCAGAGTAACAATCACTGGTGGTAAACAAAATGAAGATCCTGACCTAGAAAATTTTGCCATTTTATAAGAACGGACAATAACAGAATACACAAATAGAAATATATTATCAGAAAATATATGATAGGAAAAAATGAATATCATGTGATAAACAGTACTAGTGAATATCTGGTTTTCTTATAGTTCTGAGTATGCATAGGTTTACTTTACCCTCATGCATGGCCACTTGACTTATTCTGGATAATAAAAATGTAAGTATTGAGTTGGTCAAAAAGTTCATTCCAGTTTTGCTTAAGATGTTATGGAAAAGCTTGAACAAACTTTTTGGCCAATCCAATAGAATAGTTATGTGACTGCCAGGCTGCACTGTTGGAGTGCTGTTATTTGACTCTCCAGCTCGCCTTCCTTTAACATGGCACTCAGGACAGTGCATGTTGCCTTGGAGATAGGAGGAGACTGGAGCACTGGGCCAACATGTGGAAGGTGACTTGGGTGAAAATTTGCCTGGACTTTACCTACAAAGTTTATGTGAGTAAAAATATAACTCTGCTCAAAGCTAATAAAAATGTGGAGCTGTTTGTTATTACAACATAACCAAGCCTGTCCTGACTGATACACTGGAGAGTGATGGGGGAGTTCTCCTTAGGGTAGTCAAAGAACGGTTTCTGACAAAGTGGAGATGGGCTTCCCTTTTGGCTCAGCTGGTGAAGAATCCGCCTGCAATGCAGGAGACCTGGGTTCAATCCCTGGGTTGGGAAGATCCCCTGGAGAAGAGAAAGGCTACACACTCCAGTATTCTGGCCTGGAGAATTCCATGGGGTCACAAAGAGTCAGACACGACTGAGTGACTTTCAAAGTAGAGATACAATACAGTTATAGTTATTTGGCTGTGACTTTGAGTCAAGGAAGGGTAGCCATGAATAGGAATGGTACTTAAATATCACTGAGTGGATCCAATTAGAATCATTGGAGCAGCAGCCCCCAACCTTTTTGGCACCAGAGACCAGTTTCATGGAAGTCAATTTTTCTGCAGACCTGGAGGAGGGGGAAAATGGTTTGGGGATGATTCAAGCACGTAACCTTCACTGTGCACTTCATTTCTATTATTACATCGGCTCTACCTCAGATCATCAGGCATTAGATACCAGAGATTGGGGACCCTGCATTGGGGGTGCTTATCAAATGCATAGATGCTTTGACCTCACCCTGACTCATTGAATTAGAATCTCCAAGATGGCAATGAGAGGAGGAGTCTCAGGAGTCTATAATTTTAGTAATTTCCCAGATTGCTCTGATGTACAGTCAGCTCTTAGAACCACCGAATTCAGATTCAAGCCATGATTGTCTCCATTTCTGATGTAGAAATTTTAAATGATATACCTCTCAACCTCTACCTTACTCTGACAAGGGGGAAAATAAAGGGAAGACCAGTTTTCAATTCACACCAAAACAACTTTTTTTTCTTTCTAGAGTTCTGACAGAATACGATTTCGTATGCGTCTGTCTTAGTTTTAGGGATTCTACTTTGTCTTCACAGCATTATCATATCAAAGAAAGATCTTTTTTGGGGATTTGGCTTATATTGACAGGATCCAATTGAAACTTAAAAAACATCATTTGAGAAAAAAAAACATCAAGGTAGTCCAGATGTTTTTGTTGTTTGAATCTAAGAACTATAAAGACTGATTTTCAAGTGTTTACCATGTACACACAATTACCCTGCAAGACAATATAGGCTTCTCAATGACATTTGGCTTTCAGAAAAACGTTGGTGTTTATAAAGTGTTTGCTCCTTTCCTTTAAGTAATACCTGAGAATTATTTTTCATTTTAATAACTACATTTATAAGGTAAATTAAATAATTAATGAAAGGGCTATTAAATGATTGATTCTTGAGTAATTGTGAAGTTACAGAGTTTTCATTCTAGTTTTTGTGTGTTTATATGGGAACTGAATGACTGAGCCTACATTCAAGGTCCTAAATTTGGGGCTAGAAAAGGAAGGCCAGTGCAGAGGGGAGTCGTTGCCATACTATACTTTGTAAGGCTGCCTATATTAGATGTTTCAATTTTATGCTTTTCAAAGCCAAATGTATGATATATCTCTTCACTGTATTGTCTTAAAATACATTTTTAGCTAAAATAGTAAGAGAAGATATACAAGGCAGTCTGATCATGTGCATCTACTCCATTCCAGAAGTCCCTTCAATAACAGTAAAGGACATAAGGTTTACAATTTTCTGCCTTTATACAAAGACAAGGGAGCAGATAAAATCTTATTTACTGAAGGTAACAGAGCAGAAGTTGATGGCAATAAATCCTGTACCCAGATATCACAAAAACACTCTGCATGTGTAGGTTTATGCCAGTGAACTATGGCAACGGAAGAGAAATTTCAAGTCCTCAGCACTGCAGCCCCTCCCCACAAGAATTCCAACATTCCTGTATAAGAGCCAATACCTGAGTGAGTGAATGAATGATTCTATACATTTTTAGAGAGGCTCTAGATGACAAAACAGTATCACTGAATTCCTGAGCCTTTTGACTTTGTCAGATGACTCTAGCAAAATGAATGAATAAATATTCTGTGTTGATCTATTTCCCTAGTCTAGAGCCTGGGAAAGAATCTAAATGGCAATTTGGATGGCACAACTGTTGACAATTCGAAGATCCTTTAAATTTCATAGAATTGGGGTTTAAACAATAGGATGCATGTCAGACTCTTTGCAACCCCATAGACTACATAGCCTGCCAAGCTCCTTGGTCCAAAAATACTGGAGTATGGGGAGGGAGGTGGGAGGGGGGTTCAGGATGGGGAACACACACGCACACGTGGTGGATTCATGTTGATGTATGGCAAAACCAATACAATATTGTAAAGTAAAAAAAAAAAAAAAAAG
>NW_011494640.1:11909056-11922064 GCF_000754665.1 Bison bison bison | reverse complement strand
GAAAAAAAAAAAAAACACTGGAGTGGGTTGCCATTTCCAGAGGATCTTCCCAAGCTAGGGATTGAGCCTTTGTCTCCTGCATCTCTGCATTGGCAGGCAGATTCTTTACCAATGAACCACTTGGGAAGACCCAAACAATAGCTCAATTATTAGTTCAATTATTATTATTGCTATATTGTTATCTTATTCTATTATTATTGTTATATTCTATTATTATTCTATTATTATTATTATTGATAGTTCAATTATTGTTACTGTTAAATTCACCACCAGAGGGAGCTTATCATTCCTTTCATGTAGAGATCAAAAGGCTCCAAAGCTTTGACTTGTTTTCTGCATTCCATGTTATATAATTATTTATTTCATATTATATAATTTTTTTGCCTGGGATAAATGTTGAAAGGTTTATTTTCACCTCAGTTCCATTCAGTCGGTCAGTTGTGTCCCACTCCTTGTGACCCCATGGACTGCAGCAAGCCAGGACTCACTGTCCATCACCAACTCCCAGAGTTTATCCAAACTCATGTCCATTGAGTCAGTGATGCCATCCAACCATCTCATCCTCTGTCATCCCCTTCTCCTGCCTTCAATCTTTCCCAGCATCAGGGTCTTTTTAGCTCTTCGCATCAGGTGCCCAAAGTATTGGAGTTTCAGCCTCAACATCAGTCCTTCCAATGAACACTCAGGACTGATCTCCTTTAGGATGGACTGGTTGGATCTCCTTGCAGTCCAAGGGACTCTCAGGAGTCCTCTCCAACACCACAATTCAAAAGGATCAATTCTTTGGCGCTCAGCTTTCTTTATAGTCCAACTCTCACATCCGTATATGACTCCTGGAAAAACCACACCTTTGACTAGATGGACCTTTGTTAGCAAAGTAATGTCTCTGCTTTTGAATATGCTATCTAGATTGGTCATAACTTTTCTTCCAAGGAGTAAGCATCTTCTAATTTCATAGCTGCGGGTACCATCTGCAGTGATTTTGGAACCCAAAAAAATAAAACCTGCCACTGTTTCCACCGTTTCCCCATCTATTTCCCATGAAGTGATGGGACCAGATGCCATGATCTTAGTTTTCTGAATGTTGAGCTTTAAGCCAACTTTTTCACTCTCCTCTTTCACCTTCATCAAGAGGCTCTTTAGTTCTTCTTCACTTTCTGCCATAAGGGTGGTGTCATCTGCATATCTGAGGTTATTGATATATCTCCCAGCAATCTTGATTCCAGCTTGTGCTTCATCCAGCCCAGTGTTTCTCATGATGTACTCCGCATGGAAGTTAAATAAGCAGGGTGATAATATACAGCCTTGACATACTCCTTTTCCTATTTGGAACCAGTCTGCTGTTCCATGTCTAGTTCTAATGTTGCTTCCTGACCTGCATACAAATTTCTCAAGAGGCAGGTCAGGTGGTCTGGTATTCCCATCTCTTGAAGAATTTTCCACAGTTTATTGTGATCCACACAGTCAAAGGCTTTGGCATAGTCAATAAAGCAGAAATAGATGTTTTTCTGGAACTCTCTTGCTTTTTCCATGACCCAGCATATATTGGCAATTTGATCTCTGGTTCCTCTGTCTTTTCTAAATCCAACATGAATATCTGGAAGTTCACAGTTCAAGTATTGCTGAAGCCTGGCTTGGAGAATTTTGAGCATTACTTTACTAGAGTGTGAGATGAGTGCAATTGTGCGGTAGTTTGAGCATTCTTTGCTACTGCCTTTCTTTGGGATTGGAATGAAAACTGACCTTTTCCAGTCCTGTGGCTACTGCTGAGTTTTCCAAATTTGCTGGCATATTGAGTGCAGCACTTTCACAGCATCATCTTTCAGGATTTGAAATAGCTCAACTGGAATTCCATCACCTCAACTAGCTTTGTTCGTAGTGATGCTTCCTAAGGCCCACTTTACTTTGCATTCCAGGATGTCTGGCTCTAGGTCAGTGATCACACCATCATGATTATCTGGGTCGTGAAGCTCTTTTTTGTACAGATCTGTGTATTCTTGCCACTTCTTCTTAATATCTCTGCTTCTGTTAGGTCCATACCATTTCTGTCCTTTATTGTGCCCATCTTTGCATGAAATGTTCCCTTGGTATCTCTAATTTTCTTGAAGAGATCTCTAGTCTTTTCCATTCTATTGTTTTCCTCTATTTCTTTGCACTGATGACTGAGGAAAGCTTTTTTATCTCTTTGCTGTTCTTTGGAACTCTGCATTCAAATGGGTATATTTTTCCTTTTCTCCTTTGCTTTTCACCCCTTTAGATTTATGCTATTCTATTTGTCTCAGAAAGCAGGAGAGAAATTTTAATGAATCACAAATCTCTAATTTATTGCCTACTCAAAACTTCCCCCAATTGAAAACAGAAACAGCTTGAGACTAGCAAGAGGGGGAGGCCCAATACCCCTCGCCACCCCAGTTCAGCAGGAAGTAGTCAGAAAGACCTTGACGCCCCTATTCCCAAAGAATTGGGCCTCCCGTCTCTTGAGGGGGTAATGTTAGGTAGGTAGAATAGGGAAAAGGAGTCCAAAATGGCGGTGGCTAAAAGACAAGGAAGGTCCGAGGACCAGAGTGAAGACTTCAGGCAGAACAAACAGAACAAACAGCACTCCTGGCTAAGCCCAATTTGCATAGGGCAGGCCCAGGTGGAGGAAAAAACATATAAAAGGAGGAGCCAAAGCGCTTTCTCATGGACTCTCTCTCCCACGTGCATGCGTGCGCTCTTTTCTTTCTCTCTCTCTCTCTCTTTCTCTCTCTCTCTCTCACTCCCTCTTGCTATCTTCTAAATAAAATAGAGCTGTAACACTGAAAAAAAACTAACTGGAGAATTATATTCGCCTCATGTACCTCTCCATAAGCCTAAAATGTATTCTACTGCCTAGGCTCTGATTTAAATTTTACTACATTTTTCTAAAATATCACATCAAACCTAGGCTGAGTCAAAGAACAGAGGAAAGATCCTTGGAGAAAAATGATTGGCTGGTTGGTGACTTATGAGTCATTTGAAGGTCATTTGAAAGAAATGGGAAGTTATTAATCACTAAACATACAGATTCTGTTATCCAAAATGAGTATTTTCTAGAGAGCTGCTATACAACATTATATCCATAATGAAGGCTATTACACCATACACTTAAAATTCTGCTAGAGGAGTAGATCTCATTTAAGTGCTTTCATGAAAATGAAATAAAAGCTAAAATTTTAAAAATTAAAGTCTTGTGCACTTTAAAAAAGAAAAAAGAAAGTCTTGTTTAAAGAAGAAAAAAGAAAAGTCTTGTGGACTTTCCTGGAAGTCCAGTGGTTAAGACTCCTCACTCCCAATGCCAGGGGCATGGGTTCAGTCCCTCATCAGGAAACTAAGATCCTGCATGCCTTGGGTGAGGCCAAAAAAAAAAAAACCAAACAAAAAAGAAAGTCTTGGCTATCCTCAACTGAAGTTACCTTCTGCAGTGACATAGTAGCATAAATCTACCTTTGATGTTAATAGTCATTAATACTAACTGCAGATGAGCAAAGATGTTAGAACCCTTATTCACCAAAGGACTTATCTATAATCATTGAAAAGTGAAGCAAATCTTTTTTTGTATAGAAGCAAATAATCTCTGAAAGTAAACTAAAATCAAGTAGTGGAAGATTTTTTATTTTTCTTTTAGTACCTCTTGTCCAAAGCAATAATTTATGTCCCTTTAACTGCCAATAACAAAAGTGTGCCCTTTAAGAAGCAGGCCCATTTTGGTATCTTGGTAAATCTGCTATATGTGTAAATATCTGAATACTATAAATTTCTGGTGCTGAGGAAAAAGATTCAGTATTTTATTATTTGTTTGCTCCATTTATATAGAGCCTGTGACCATGGCAACCAGGTACTACAAACTGACCCCAGTGGAACCCATTCTTACCACTTTATCTAAATTGCTCCTGGAAGCACACAGCTTTATAGATTTATTGAATTGCATTAGATTATGGGCATTCTTGAAGGAGTTCAAAATGGGAGAAATGGCTGTTTTTATCCAAAGAAGAAGTACTGTTTTCTTTGCACCATTTCCTGCAGGTAATGTTCATACTTGACTTAAGGATTTAAAGAAACAAAGACAGGAGATTTGCAGACATATAAGGTAGAGAGATGACATATGTTTATCTCTGCTCCATCCCAGAGCCCCATTTATAACAGTAAAAAGATATAAGACATACAATTTTGTGCCTTTATACAGAGACAAAAGATCAGAAAGAGACGACAGCAGGCAAGATTGTCAGTAGAATTTTGAAGGTTGGAAAATACATGGATGAGTCCTAACTGATTTAGCAGAGCAGAGATTCTTAAAACCAAACTGTGGGTGAGGGGAATGACAATAATAGGCAAGTTGATTCATGCTATAGAATCCTCAAGGCTCAGTGATAGAAAGGACTAGAACCATCCAAATCAAGTCCAGGCTATACAGTGGAGCTGGAAACATGCGGCATGGCTCATTGAGCTCTCACACATGCAAATTCACATCCTACACACTGAGTTAGGTAACTCTCCAAGACCATCTGAGGGGGCAATTGGTCACTGGGCTAAAAACTGGGTAATGAATGAAAATCTGACTACTAAATGCCAGGCATCCAGCCCTCTGCCCTGTCCAACTCTCAGCATGTACCAATCAGGCTAGAATACTGGATGAGTCTTCTTGGGAAATAGGCAAGGTACTTCTGTTTTGTTTTTTATACTGAAGTATAGTTATAATTAATGATTTACAATATTATACTCATTTAGGTGTACAACATAGTGATTCAATATTTTTATAGATTCTATCCATTTAAAGTTATTATAAAATATTGGATATTCCCAGTGCTATACAATATATCCTTGTAGCTTATTTATTATCTCTTAATCCCCTATCCTTATTTTGCCCCCGTTTGCCTCTCCACACTGGAAATCACTAATTCTCTATATCTGTGAGCCTGTTTCTATTTTGCTATTACTTGTTTTTATATTATATTTTAGATTCCACATGTAAGTGAAAATGAGATGCAGCAGGATCCTATGGTCCTTGTCTCCCCACCATGTCTTTGGCCTGTCTTTTGTCTGTGGAAAACTTTAGTCAAAAAATAAGTTTAATCAGAGAAGTGAGAAATGTGGAAACAAAGGAAAACAACCAAAGGAGGCTAAATAATAATGATAATGCAGTCCTTAAGCATGGTCAAGGACCTTTAGTTTTTTCTCAAGAGCTATAGGTAATACTCTGAGCCACATCCTGTGAGTTGTCTTACAAATACTAAAATCCAAGCGGAGAAGTTAACTACAGGATGACCAGGCTGTACCCACAACTTGAGCTGCCACAATCCTTGCCAGAATTGACTGCAAGGAAACTGGAGAAAATGGACCCCAGAACTGAAGATTAACTGCGCCTAACACAACCAAGATGATGTTGGTTTGACCACTGATGACCAATTTGAACATAATTGTTAAAGATGATGATGCTGATTCTACATGGCATCCCTCTGCCTCTACTCTGTCTATGAAAGCTCTCACCCCTTGCTTGTCAGGGCTGGGGTGAGTCGGCCTTTGGACAGACACCACCCCACTCCAGTTTCTGGAATCTGAAATAAAGCAAACTTTCCTTCCCACCAACCCTGTTTATTGGGTTTTGAGCATCGAGCAACCATACCCACCACACTTCAGTATTTGTCTTTCTCTGTCTGACTTATTCCAATAAGCATAGCCTCCAGGTCCATCCATGTTATTGCAAATGGCAAAATTTCATTCTCTTTTATGAAGCTGAGTAATATTCTATCGTATATATACCATATCTTCTTTATTCATTCATCTATTGGTGGACACTTAGCTTGATATTAATCATCATATCCTGGCTATTGTAAATAATACTGCTATGTACACAGGGGTGCATGTATCTTTTTTAATTCGGTTTTTTTTTTTTTTTCCGTTTTCTTCAGATGTATACCAGGTGAATCCATCAAGGTACTTGTATTCTAAATGATCAGCATCTTATGCTGTAAGATCTTATAGCCCCTTAGGCTACCCAAATCAATGCCGGGGTCATCTCTCAGGTACCCAAATGTGAATCAAGACAAGACTCTATGGTTTTCACCTTCCTTCCATTCCATTTAACCCTACTCTTCAATAGGGGCTTCCCAAGAGGCTTAGTAGTAAAGAATAGGCCCACTAATGCGGTAGACCCAGATTCAATCCCTGGATTTTTAAGATCCCCTGGAGAAGGAAATGGCAATGCACTGCAGTATTCTTGCTAGGAAAATTCCATGGATAGAGGAGCCTGGCAGACTACAGTCCATGGGCTTCAGAATCAGATTTCACTGAGTACGCACGCAAACACAGTGTGGAGAATAATAAAGTATGGTGGAGTAACAGAGGAAATGGCAATCCACTCCAGTATGCTTGCCTGGAGAATTTCATGGACAGAGGAGCCTGGTGGGCTATCGTCCACAGGCTTGCAAAGAGCTGGACATGACAGACAAACACACACTCTTGTGCATGCGTGCTAAGTTGCTTCAGTCGTGTCTGACTATTTGTGACCCTACAGACTGCAACTCACCAAGCTCCTCTGTCCATGGGATTCTCCAGGCAAGAATACTGGAGTGGGGTGCCATTTCCTTCTCCAGCCATCTTCCTGACCCAGGGATTGAACCTGTGTCTCTTACGTTTCCTGCATTAGCAGGAAGAAGAGGCACAGAGTAGTATAGGGGAACACAATCATTGTGGAAATCTTCTTACAAAAATGGCCACTATTATTGCTCTTCATCCTCCTTTGCAATGTAATTTTGGAGTCATTTCCATCAAAAGATGAGATTTCTTTCTCTACCTCTTGAAACTGGGCTAATCTTGTGATTTGCTTTGACCAATAAAATGCAGCAGAAGTGATGTCATTTCTGACTATAAGCCACAAAAGCACACCTTTTTCTTGGAACGTTGCCACCCCTATATGAACAAGCCCAGTTTGGCTGGCTGGACAAGGGGAGAAGTTGGGAAACAGAGCAAAGCTGGCCCATCTGAGGTTATCCTAGACCAACCAGTCAACCTAGTAGCCAGTCACAGACTTAGAGTAAGTCCAGTCAATGAGACTTGCCTGGTAGTCCAGTGGCTAAGACTCTGAGCTCCCAGTGCAGGGGGCCTGGGTTTGATCCTTGGTCAAGGAACTAGATCCCACATACTGCAACTAAAAGTTGACATGCCTGAACTTAAGATCCAGCAGGTCTCAATTAAAAATGAGTAAACCCAATCAAGACTAGGACTACCTAGATGGGCTCAACCAAATTTGTAACCCATAGACTAGTGAACTAAGTAAGTGATTTTTTACTTTTAAGACAATAATTTTTGAGGTGGCTTATTATGTGGCAAAAGCTAATTCATCTCTCCCTGTCTTCTCCTCTCCACACTTCACAAGAACATAAAGGCAGGTTTCCATCTCATCTCCTTTCTATCATGGGCTGTTCTCAAGTGTATCATTGCTCACCATTCATCTTCCCGGGACACCAGACCTCACAGTGCCGTCTTAATGGCAGAATCAATCTTGTCTCTACACTATAGAAGGAACTCTGTGATCTAATCTGTCAGACCTAGCTCATAATATGTTAATGATCTCTAAAGGAATTTCTTAAATTACTTTCCCTTTCTATAAGCCTGGCTTCTAAGACAATTTTATTGTTGCAGACTAAAAAATTCTAATTTGTATGCAAGCACAGAATGACTCCTTTTTTTCTTATGTATCATAGCTTTAACGATCCTAATCCTCCCAAGGCAAACAGATATCTCTGAAAAAATGGGGAAGGAGAAGGGGAAGGTCACATTGATACTAATACCAAAAAGAAAAAAAAAAAAAAACCCTGAAATGTATTTTAAAACATTATCTTCCTAACATGTATGAACTATGTTCCCTTGCAGCAATGTGACACATACTAGATTCTTCATTAAGGGGAGGAAAAGATTGTAATTTGTGAAATTCTGTGTCTAGAGGGAGCATTTTAGGACTTTTTGCTACTACTGTGTAACCAGTTGGGGTTGCAGTGCAGGAAGTCAGTCACAAACTTCACAACCACTTCTTTCTTTCATATGCTTTAAGGTCCAATGTAATTCTGAATAGAAGGTGTGATGATACCCTTGCCTTGTTTCAGTCTTAATATGGAAAGTATTCAGTTCTTAAATATGATGTTAGCTATAAGCTTTTGAAATATCATACAACATGTTGAGGGGGTTACCTTTTATTCCTAATTTGCTGAGATATTTTATCAAGAATGCTGAACTCAGTCAATACTTTTTAATACAGTGAATTTCACATTTTAGGTACTGTGGTTTTTATCTTTACAATTTCTGTTTAGTGCTCAGAGTCTCAATTTCTCTTCTCATTATCATCATGTTCTTCTGCAACTCTGAGCCTATTTATAATAGCCATTTAAAACCGTTATTTTTAATCATTCTACTAACTATCTTATTTCTGGGTTTGTAGCTGTTGACTGTTTTTTCTCCTGATTATAGGTCATAATGACCTTCTTCTTGGTATTTCTAAATTTTTTTTACTGGGTCCTAGGCATCATGATTTTACTTTTTGAGTGTTAAAATTATGGCTGCTGTCCTTTAAAGAGTATTAAACTATGTTCTGGCCAACAACTAAGTTTCTTGCTGATTAGTTTAATTGTTTCAAGTCTTGATTTTAGCCTTTATAGGGTGGGTTCTAGATCAGCCTTTACTTTAGGGCAAGTGTAGCTCTAGTACAAAAGCATGAGTTGCCTCTGATGTTGTTTCCACTGAGTACCCTAGGCCATCTGTGAGGACACTCCACTGCAGCTATAACTCAGTCTCCTAGATTTGAGTGAGCTCTAGGAGTGGTTCTGATTGGAGCTCCCCAACTCTGTATGCCTAGCTTCAGGGTATATCATCCTTCACCTGAATGTTTTGGTATTCAGCAAGAAATTCAATGGAAACCTTATTCAGATTTCTAAAGCTCTTTCTCTGTGTGTCTTTCTCCTCTTTGGATCTTTGTCTCACAAATTCCAACCACCTTTAAGCTCCTAAACTACAACTTCTATCTCCTCTACTGAGTGAGATCATTGTGATCTGTTTCAGTTATCCTACCTCGGGTTCAGAAAATGCCTCCAGTTAGAAAGCTGCATATCATAAGTCTCACCACAATTCCTTTTTCCCAGGGATCATGGTCCTGTCCTGCCTACTGTGCAATTTCTAAAAACAGTTGCGAATATATTTTGTTCGGTTTTCCGGTGGTGAAGTCAGATAGCAAGTTCAGTTCTAGTTACTCTGTTCAAGTCAACAACAAAACTTCTTTCTATATCCTTGCTGTTATTTTTTCCTACTTTCCCATTTACAAGAAAGAGAAATATTGAAAATCTTCAACTATCGTGGATTTATTTCTCTGTTTTTTCTTTTTTTAAACTGATATTTATTTAGTTAGTTAATTATTTTCGCCTGTGCGGGTCTCCGTTGCTGCTTGGGCTTTATCTCTAGCTGCAGCTAGCAGGGGCTGCTCTCTAGCTGAGGTGCTTGGGCTTCTCATTGCAGTGGCTTCTCTTGCTGCAAAGCATGAACTCTAGCGCACATGGGCTTCAGTAGTCATGGTTCCCAAGCTCTAGAACCCACTGTGGCACACAGGCTTAGTTGCTCCTCATCTTGTGGGATCTTCTTGGACCAGGGATCGAACCCGTGTCTCCTCCATTGGTAAGTGGATTCTTTACCACTAGTCCCACCTGGGAAGCCATGCTCCTGTGATAAGGTTATGCTATATGGCCAAGTTGACTTTAAGAAAGAGAGATTATCCTCTGTGGGCCAGGATTCATCAGGTGAGTTCTCAAAAGTGACTGGTCTCTTCTTGACAAAAGGAATAGGTGGCTACTAGGAGCTGAGAGCAGTCCCTGATTGACAGCCAGCATGGAAATGAGGGCCTTGGGAATACAGCACAGCCAACACTGATCTCGGTCTGTGACGCCTGAGCAAAGGACTCAGCCTGCCTTATCTGTATTTCTGACCTAGATAACTTATAAATGAGTGTTATTTTAAGCCACTAAGTCTGAGATAATTTTTATGAAGCATGGAGAACTAACAAAGGTGACGTGTTATCTCTTTCCTCTGGTGGGAGATACTAAACTGTCAGGGGTGGCATATTTGACAATTAAGGACATGAAGAGATTTCTAGACTTGAGCAAGGAGACAGAATGCCTAGACAGTACAAAGAATCTCCATATGCTTTCACTGAGCAATAAACAATTGCTTATTGAGCAATGAGCAAACAATACATGAGTTCCTATCCTCTACACTTTATCCTGAATCTTCGAATACACTCTTTGTGAATTTCATGGGGCTTCCCCAGTGGTCCAGTGATAAAGAATCTGCCTGCAGTGCAAGAGATGCAAGAGCCTAGAATTCAATCGCTGGGTCAGGAAGATTCCTTGGAATAGGAAATGGCAACCCTCTCCAGTATTCTTGCCTGGAGAATCCCATGGACAGAGAAGCCCGATGGGCTGCAGTCCATGGGGTTGCCAAGAGTCAGACACAACTGAACAAAACATTTAAAAATCCAATTGTGAATATTTTCAGTTAATTCACTGGATTATCATGAAGATTACGTGAATTAAAATATTTAAAAGGCTTATCACAGTTGCAGACAAATACTAAGCACACAATTAATATTACACATTTGATCTTAAAAACTGCCCCAGATGTAGAAAGGCAGATTATCCTACATATTTTACAGCTAAGGAAACTGAGTCTTAGTAAGGTTAAATGACTCATTCACGGTCACACAATTAGTAAGTATAGAGCTCAGAATCAATATCAGATTTTACAGATGTCAAGTCTCTTGTATTTTCTGCCATTAATTTTTTGCCGAGAGTCCTATTATCACAGTAATGTCAAAGTTCTTTACCTGCAAAAAGTCACATTCTCAGAGTGGTACACCTGAAAGTGGTGGAAAGGCATAAACCAGCTCTCACCTTAGGCCCTAGCTATTCAAAATATGATCCCCTTACTGACAGCATCAGCCTGCTAGAAAGGTTAAAATTCATCATATTAGAAAGACAGATTCTTCTGCTTTACCCAAGACCCACTGCATTTCAGTTCAGTTCAGTTCAGTTCAGTCGCTCAGTGGTGTCCGACTCTTTGTGACCTCATGGACTAGAGCCCTCCAGGCCTCCCTGTCCATCACCAATTCCCAAAGCGTGTTAAGCCACTGCATTTAGAACCTGCATTTAGTAAGGTATTCAGATTGTTCATATACACAAGCATAAGAAGCACAGTTTAAGACTTTTGGCCTCCTTATCCATCCATGTGGAATCACCAGGTGAATTCAACTGGGTTTAAATTTTTCTCCAAGCTTACTTATTGCCTCTGTATATATATTTTATTGTTTAATAATAGAATCCCTTTATTCTAGCCATTAATAGTATGTTTCTGTTTCTTTTGAACATTTTCCAGAGAAGGAAAAAGTTGACTTCACTCATGATTTTTTTTTACTTTTAAACAAATTTTAAACAAGTACATTTTTTACAAGTATTTTATTTTTTCTAAATCCTGATTTAGGGCATCCTAGACCACAATATCTAATGATAAAATGCAGCCAAAATACTGTTGACTTGGGGGAAATTACCATAAGATGGAACTTATCAAATTAATTGAATGCTACCCTTAAGTTAATATTGCTAGCTAGTCCCTGTTATGGTCCATCTCAGTGCTTCCTAGTGTACAACCATAGCTTATCAGGTTGCTCTGTCTCCCAATGTTAAGGAGAGGGTGGGTTCTGGGCCTTACATGCCTCCACCCAGAATCCCAAGGGGAGGAGTTTAGATAAGCTTGTGTCTGCCCTATGTGATGGCTGATGGCATCAGAAGGCACTCAAGATGCAGCCAGGCTATATCCTGGTCCCCTAATAATGGATATGTCATGTCCTGGATGAAAAAACTTGAGTCCCAATACTCCGGCCAGCTGACTGGAAGACACCCTAACATCCATTACATGATGAGATATATTAAAAACGGCACCACCACGTCCCTCCTACTGCTTACAGCAAAAAGAGCTTCCTCTACATTTAGGAAAAGTGGGTTTGACTAAACAAATACAAGTTTGGTGTCCTGGGAGTGCCCTCTGAAGAGAAGAGAAATTTCTAATGAAAGATTGATAGGTAATCTCTACACACACACACACACACACACATCAGGTTCACTCAAGATAGAGATTCTTCTCACAAGTGTCCCTTCTCATCCTGAGTCCATATCCATGGGTCATGTAGGGGTGGTATACCAGTACTCCCAAAACTCTGAAGCTTTTAAGATTTAATATATTAGATATGAAAAAAAAAACAATAATGAGTGAAACCAACTCCATCATTCCTTAGAAAATGTTGAAAAAAAAAGTTGATACTTATTACTAGATGCTAAAGAAATTTGTTAAACAATAGACTCATTCTGTGTCCATGGGACGTGACACTGTATGTTAGTTTATTTAGCTTTGTTTGCCACTGTTCTGCTGTCTCATTTCCAAGAGGGATTTACCCTGTTCTTGCTCTCACTTTCCCTGTAAAGAGGAAATATCTGATACAGCACCATGAATGTGGTATCCTCTCAATTTCCGATCTTATCCATCCAACCCATATCCCGAATTAAGTACTCCTTTACTGATGTTTAGTTGAGTGCTAAATGTTGTGTTAGTTTCAGGTATAGAGCAAAGTGATTAATATTTATGCTGAGTGTCCTTTTAATATCTAATAAGGCATTAGCAACAAGAGAGGGCTTTGTCAGACCTCAGTTCAGTTCAGTCGCTCAGTCGTGTCTGACTCTTTTCGACTGATGGACTCTTTTTGGTCCAACCCCATGGACTGCAGCACGCCAGGGCTCCCTGTCCATCACCAACTCCCAGAGTTTACTCAGACTTATGTCCATTGAATCGGTGATGCCATCCAACCATCTCATCCTCTGTTGTCCCCTTCTCCTCCCACCTTCGATCTTTCCCAGCATCAGGGTCTTTCAAATGAGTCAGTTCTTTGCATCAGGTGGCCAAAGT